>NC_056748.1:1170518519-1170625715 GCF_019279795.1 Protopterus annectens
TGTTATTCAAATACTAGAAAACAAAATGTGTAAATTTATTACATACGCACCAAGAAATGAACACCACTGTATGAGACAAAAAGGGCTAAATGGATCGCACTTAACCAAAGAGCAGACCTTGATTGCATGAACATACCTCTCTCCTTTAACATCAAAACTAATAAGACACACCCCAAATGTATCTTACACATCTTGAACCACTCACACTATAAAATGAAATTCTCACAATCCAAGCTACAAATCTCCAACCATTCATTCTCAAGTCTTAGGCCAAAACTGTGGGAGCCCCACAGTAGAACATGCTTGATGGGTGCATGGTTGGTGTGTAGTACCAATGAGGCATTGCTTGTTACAATATATTTTGTTTCAATAGCTCAGTGTGCTATAAGAAGTTGTTTTCCACATTCACTAAGGCCCTTTTCGTCTGGTGGGAGGTTTGTACAGTAGTAACCCAACACTTGGTATCTGTCAACTCTTTTTTGTAACAATACAGGAACCAGTATGATTCCATTGTGTGCAAACTGCACTGTGAACGCCTTCCCTTTTTCTGAGACTCCAACATCTGAGGCAGAAATTAGCTCATCCTTTAACTTATTCCCTCCATTACAGCTCTATTGATTGTGTTTCTCAAGACCAGTAAGTACATTGTATGTGAAATATCATTCACTATATAGATGACATTTTATGGGTATAACAACTGAACATTAACATTTGTAAGCATTACAGGAATTGTTTGATATCTAAGTAAACTCCCAAAAGAGACTGCTCATAAGGACATCAGTGCACTTCTTGAAAATCACAATGTCATATATACAAAAGCAGATTAGCCCAGACAAAAAGACTGTACTCAGCTACCTCTGCCAACTATTGTGACAGGTCTGAGACAAGAGCTGAGGTTCTGGCTTCTCCAAACAGTGTATAATATATGATGCAGGAAAGACCAAATCCTTAATTGATATGTTGAGAGGCAGTAGAAAGGGAGAAGTAATTGTTAATGTTCAGTTGTTATACCCAAAAAATGTCATCTATATAGTGGATAATATTTCACGTACAATTTATTGGTCTTAAGATTCCCTTGATTACCCTGACCATTGGAGGCATCAGAGCATTTTTCCGTGCATGCTATTGATCCTTTATTGAAAGGAAACCTCCACTTTGGCTCTGCATTTAGGCAACACTCCAAAAAACATTTCTGATGCTGAGAGTGCATGATAGTTTCATATCATCACTGATACATTCATTTATGTACCAATTTCAATTGGCTTCAGCCCCACGGAGGACTAGACAGGTTCCTGATGCAGGAACAACTTCCAAGGAAAGCAAAATGACTCTCAAATTCTGATGCCCTGCTACTCAAAGAGCACACCAGAAAGAAGGAAAATAAAATAACTCTGCTGCTTAACATTTTTTACGCTGTCTTTTAGTGAGTAATGCACATGACTGCTCACAGGGTTTTTTTTTTTTATTTCTTTTCTCTCCTCTTTATTTATTGTCATTTCTGTACCTGGAAAGTCCAACTGGGCAATAATCCATTTTCATTGGAGAGCAGGTGAGAAACGCTCCATCAGATTACATGAAAGCAAAACAGCAGAATGTAGCAAATATAAACATTTGATAGGTTTGTTTGTGCAAATACAATGTAATGTTTTTACAAGTACAATGTAATATAACAGTGTTGTAAAGGTTATTATTTTTGCAAGTATAATCCAATACACTTTAAGTGCTATTTGGGACATTTTGCAGGCATCCTAATGTTTACTGATATCAAGCTTTTCTAAACTACAGCTAAATAATCCACTTATGCTGTACTGACAAGATTACAAAAACACCAAAACATAGTATATCTACAGCTAGTGGGGTTTGGCCTTATTGCCATGAAGCAAGTATTCCATGGCTTTTATGAAAGAGGACATGACTGAGTTCCAAAAATATATTCGAGGCTGGTAACCTATCTTTACCAAGAATAATTTCTCCATGTACACACCATATAATTGACTCCATCAATTTGCTCAGCTATTGGTGCCATTCCAGGAGATCTACTGTGTGTGTTAGCTTGGAAGGAGATGGTTGATTGTCCTACCTTCTTTACCAGGGATGGTCTGCACCTTTCACCATAGGGCTTTGGATGTTGTCCAGGACATTCTAGACAGCCATAGTGCCCTTTTGAGCTAATGTATATCTGCTGCATCTACCACCTTAGCCAAAACAAACTAGGGAACTATAAAAGTGATGCTGCCCAGAGCTAGAAACCTAAATAAGACTGCATCATTACTGAAACATAGTTCCAGTGCAGTGATAACACACCTTCCCTACCAAGGTTGAGTGGTTATCACATGTTCAGATCCCCTACTAAGGATATGACTGTAAACAGTGGTGGTGTACATATATCTGTAGCATGCCCAGGTAATGATCAGAAGCCTTTTCACATCCTATCAGCCCCTTACAACTTTCTGGTCAGCTGTAGAACCCCCCCTTTACCCAACACCAGTGAGGCATATTTAAATAAAAAGGAAACCTTTACATTTGAATCAATCACTATTATACTTGGGAATTTAAATTTTCCATTTACTGGGAATGTTTACACAAATACAAGTAAGTTCAACAGTCCGCAGATAACATTAATGCATGATCCCTAGACCAGATTTAATAATGTCCTTCTATTCCTATGTTGCAGTATTCTTGGTGTGGGATTTCCTGTCTTCAGGCAACTCGTATGTTGGCTCCTATACAAAAGTTTCAGCTTGGCTGTTGCAGCTGCGTGGGACGTCACATGTAGGGCCATAAACCAAGGACCCTAAGTGTGATGTCTGCACGCACAATCCTCAGAACCTTTCAGCCGCAGACGACTTTGCATCATACGATTGCTCTCCAGACGTCGGATCGATTATAGCTAATAACCTGTTGGGTTTTTTGCATTTCTAATTTTTTACCGATCTTTTGCATTGCTTAGGCTTGGTTGTTGTAGCTTTCAGCTGATGTCAGGTGAAAAGGGAAAGTGCCAATGAGGGCACCAAATTCCCTATAAGGACACCCATGACAAATGCGTTTCTGCTTAGGCCAGGAACACGATCATAACGCCTGCCCTATTTGTAAATCTTTTGTGCCCAAGGCCTTACGTAGCTGTCTGGCAGCTTTAAACCTTTACTTAAAAAAACAGTGTTTCAAACAGTTGGCTTTGAGGATGGATCCTGCTTTGGAGGCTGCCCAAGAACCTCCATGAAAGAAAGCCAAGATGCCTAGGCCTTCATCGCCTGCCGCTTCGCACCCGGACGCCCCACCAACTACCGATGTAGGAGTTAAGGAGTGCTCAGCGGATCCGTCGGCTCCATCGACCTCCCTCGCAGAGGCCACTGCACAGCCAACATCCGGCACGTCCACGTAACTTTCTCAGACACCGACACCTGTCGATGTCGAGGGGGAACCAGATTTGGTGGTTCCTTTGACCGGGATCCAGACCTCGGATAGAGCCACTGCCAAACCCAGCTCTAGACTGACTCCAACCAAAAAGAAGCAGAAAACAAAATGTATTACGCCTGCTTCTGAAGTCCCTCAAGACTGGGAGGCCTTCACTTCTTCTCTTATGCAGGCATTTATGGCCCTTAGGCCTTCTGCCTCACCCACAACTATGTTGCCTCTGTTAAGCCCTAGGCCTCCCTCTGCTTCTTCTATTCCCATGGCTCCCCTCCTTGAGGAAGAAGAAGAAGATGAATCTACCTACTCTTCCTTAGATGAATCCATCTCTTATGCATCCCAGATTGCTTCACCCAAGGAATATTACTCTCCTGATGAGGATTCTGTGGAAGGGGATTCTCCACCTGAAGACATTACATTTGGTGAAACCATCACCAAAATGAAAGACTGTTTCAAATGGGATACTTCCCAAATGACAGAAACCCAAAAAAGATACTTTAAACTGCTACAAGTGGAGTCCCCCTCCCCTTCAGCTGTACCCCTGTTCTTCCTGCATACTTGGATGCCTTTTCTGCAGCCTCTAGAACTCCTGACTCACAGCCTCCTGCACCTAAGTGCCCAGACAGGTTCTACAAGGTGCCAGAGGAACAAAAATTCCTCATAAAGCCACCCTTAGCTAACCCGGCAGTGATTGCCACTGACTCTGATAAACAGTCTAGGTTGTTACCTTCTGCCTCCTTATTGCCCATGGATAAAGATAGCAAATCTATGGATAGGATAGGCAAGAAGGTGCACACTTCCTCTACTTTGGCTTTCAGAGCCATTAACTATCAAGCACACATGACAAAGTATGCCCTGGACTTAGTATCCCAAGCCACCTCTATGTTGGCTTTATTTCCTGACAGTCCCATTAAAACAGGTATCTCCTCCAAATTGTCCTTAGCACTACAAGTGGCTAGACACTCTATAAGATGCAGCTATGATGCTGCAGAAGCTTCTGCTCACTCTGCAGCATCAGCATCTGTCCTTAGGAGATATTTCTGGATTAGACTACAGAATCTGCCAGAGGACCTCAAGTCCAAAATCTTGGACGCCCCCCTGGATCACAACTTCCTCTTTGGAAAGCAATCTGCAGACCTATTTAAGAATCTGCAAGAAAAAAGCAAAGAATTACAGGATATTAAACATTTCTTGGTATCCCCTATACCCAAATTTTACAGGAACTACCCAGCTAAGACTACCTTTGTTAGGTGTAACCCGTATTCTGCTGCCTCCTCCTCCAGAACCAGAAGAGGAACTAGAAGACATTCTTCATCCAGGCCCACTGGCCCATCTCCTCAGCCTAGACAACCCTTTCAGGACAGGGGAGGTCCTAATAATGCTTGACTGCCTTGCTCATCTGCCCCTCTCAGCTCACTTTACCCACTGTCTCCCCTTCTGGCAGAAAATCTCCACAGACCAATGGGTATTAACCATTATTCAAAAAGGATACCTTCTATCCTGGAAACAAATTCCCCCCTGGAAGGGCATTTCATTTCCACCCCCAAAAAAATAATGATGTCTCCTACCACAAATTCTGTCAGACCTGCAACAACAAGGCACAATAGATCCTGTTCCCATAGGACAAGAAGGAAAGGGATTCTATTCCCATCTGTTCCTGGTCCCTCGAAAGGACAGTCCCTGGAGACCCATTTTGGATCTCTCCTTCCTAAACCTTTACCTGCAGGTACCATCCTTCAAAATGCTGTCACTTCCCACTCTCTTACCCCTCGTACCCTCAAATGCTTTCATGGTCACCTTGGACCTAAAAGATGCTTACCTGCACATTCCCATCAGGGCCTCACACAAATGTTTCCTGCATTTCTCTGGCCCATCCTCGCACTTCCAATTTATGGCCTTGCCCTTTGGCTTATCCACTGCCCCAAGAGTGTTTACAAAGTGCCTAGCTCCAGCCATTGCCGTTTGCAGGATCCAAGGAATTCAGATTTACCCATATCTGGACGACATCCCTATCCTAGCACAGTCAGAAGATTCCCTCTTAAGACATCTTCACTTCACTATGTCCCTACTACAAAGTCTAGGGTTTACTCCAAATCTGAAGAAGTCCTCTCTGAACCGAGACAGGGACAAGATATTCCTAGGTTGCAGAATCAATATAAAATGAATGAAAGCCTTTCTCCCACAGGACAAGGGTCTATCACTAGCTTTCCACTTCCAGGAAGTCTTGCTCTCTCAGACAGTCACTGCAAGGCAATTCCTTTGACTCCTGGGGTTGACAGCAGCAACCATTCCCATGCTACCATTGGCCAGAATGCATATGTGAAAACTGCAATGGTACGTCAGCAATATCTGGTCACAACACCAGAGTCAATTGGAACAAGTTATCCCCCTTCTTCAGTGTTTAAAGAAGGAAATCTTTTGGTGGATCCAACAAGTACAACTAAACCCGGGGCTCCCACTGCAGCCCCCTTAACCCACACAAATATTGCATACAGATGCCTCAGCATCGGGTTGGGGAGCCACCTTGCACGCTTACAGATTGCAAGCTCAGTAGCAACCTCCTATGAAAACCAAACACATCAATGTAAGGGAGAGGACAGCAGTTATTTTAGCTCTACAGACCTTCATACCCCTACTGTTACCAGGTCCTCTTCTGATGGTGACAGACAATACCACTGTAATGTGGTACATCAACAAACAGAGAGGTACCAAGGCATACCAATTGTGTAGGCCTGCCCTACTAATTTTGGGACCTAGCATCCCAGCACAACCTATCCCTGCAAGCTAGCTACATCCCTTTGCAGGACAACAAGCAAACAGACCTCCTGAGCAGAACATCCTCTCCACAACATGAATGGATGCTGGACAGGATGGTCTTCGTAGACATATTCCACCATTGGGGCACTCCACAAATAGACCTGTTTACCTCCCCCCAGAACAGGCAGCTGCAGACCTTCTGCACAAAGACTTACTCCCCCCAAGCTGGGAGAGTAGACGCCTTCAGTTTCACCTGGGAGGGAAGTTCCTTTACGCCTCCCCCCCTTCCCTCTGATTCAGAAGGTCCTTCTGAAAATCAGGAAGGACAAACCAAAAATCTTGCTAGTAACTCCCTACTGGCCAAGGCAGCACAGGTTCGCCCCTCTACACAATTTAGCCAAGGGCAATCACTGCAAGTTACCCAACAAGGTGGACGTTCTGACACAAGACAAAGGAATTCTCCTACACCCACACTTGCAAATGCTATCCCTGACTCTATGGGTGATAAATTACTAACCCCATTCAGACACCACTACTCAGAGGACGTGCTATCAGTCCTGAGGGAGGCTAGGAAACCCACTACTAGAAAATCATACCTTGCTAAATAGGAAAGATTTACTCCATGGTTTCTGGGACAGGAAAGGGACCCTTATGAGACTGACACCCCCCTAGTCTTCTCATGTATATGTCAACTTATAAAGGGTGGACTTTCCTATTCTTCAGTGAAAGTGCACCTTTCTGCATTATCAGCCTGCTTACCTCTGGAGCTTCCCTTGTTAGCCAGGCTACATATGAAACTTTTCCTTAAAGGGGTCTTACACATCAGACCACCTAAGAAGCCTATCCCTCCTCCAGGGGACCTGAACTTCATCCTGGAAAAGCTCACCCAGCTCCTATTCGAATCGGCTAATACAGCCTCTCTACAGTTTTGTACTTGGAAAACAGTACTGTTAGTGGTTATTACCTCTGCCAGAAGGGTTTCCAAGCTACAAACCTTAATGGCATGCTCGCCTTACACCATTTTTCATAGAGACAGGTTCACACTGAAAACTAACCCCTCCTTCATGCCCAGGGTAGTCAATAACTTATCTCTAAATCAATCCATTCACCTTCCCAATTTTTCCCCCTCTCCCAATAACCAAAGAGAGAAGATACTCCACTCCCTAGATGTCCACAGGCAACTGAGATTTTACCTGGACAAGACTAAAGACATTAGGAAATCCAAACAACTCTTTGTATCTTTCCACCCCAGGGCATTGGACAAGGCAGTCACCAAACAGACCATTGCATCCTGGATTAGAAAGGCAATCTGTTTCTGCTACTCACACCATGGAAAAAAACCCTTTAGTTGGGGTTAAGGCACACTCCACAATAGCAGTGGCCACTTCCAAGGCCTTCTAAAAAGGCATGGACACAGCTTCCATTATGGAAGCAGCTACATGGTCCACTATCCACACTTTCACCAAACATTACAAATTGAACCAAATCTCCAAAGCACGCACAGGATTTGCCAGGGCAATCCTGCAAGGCTTTGTGGAATCATCTTCTGCATCCGCCACCCTTTCATCAAACTAAGCTGTGGTACTCTCCAATACGAAGAATACTGCAACATAGGAATAGAAGGACATAGAATAGTTGTGTAAAATCTTACCATAACTATAGATGTCCTTCTCTTCTATGTTGCAGTATTCCTTCCCACCCACCATTCCCCCTCACAGACTCTACCAGTCTAACTGTTCCCTGATGCCTCCCTCCATTACGGAAGAGACCCATTGATTTGTACTTGTCACCTTTGATAGCCTATCCTGTTGGGCCATCTACTTTGTCTGCTTAGCTTCAAGTTCTGAGGATTGTGTAAGCAGACGTCACACTTAAGGTCCCTGCTTTATGGCCCTATGTGTGATGTCCCACGCAGCTGCAAGAGCCAAGCTGAAGCTTTTGTATAGGAGCCGACGTACGAGTCGCCTGAAGGCAGGAAATCCCATACCAAGAATACTGCAACTTGGAAGAGAAGGACATCTATGGTTATGGTAAGATTTTACAGAACTATTCTTTCTGTACAAGAGAGTCAGATGCTTTATACCTAGCCTTTATTTAATTATCTCATGGATTTAATAAATGTATTTCTCTCAGTTTATTTACTGGGATGGGACAGTGATTGGCAGTAACCAATTTTATGTGCAGCCCTGGTTGCATAGATACCTCAGGTAAAAGAGTAATATGCTAGATACAGTACAGTTGGTAATGAGCGTACGAGTCATAAGGCCGTGGTGGTGCAGCGGTTAGCGTTGTCGCCTCACAACAAGAGGTTCTCTGGTTTGATTCTCTGCTGGAGTGCCTTCTCTGCGGAGTCTGCATGTCCTCCCGGTGATTGAGTGAATGTTAAAGACATGCAGATAGGTGCGTGCATGTGTGGGTGTTCCTTCTTTGTAGCAGTTGCAGAGTAAAGGTCCCTGAACGAATCAGTAGAACATCCTTTATCACACTTCCAAAGACCACCACGGCTGTTTCCAACGTTTTTACTTTTTATTCCATTGATATAAAAAAAACAAAAAAAACCCAGAACAATATAAAAGCTTTTCGTAAGCGCTTTCAGGTACTAACATACCATATGTATGTATATAAACATGCATTATTATTCAAGACTGTTGAATATCATTAAATATGTATCAGCCACAACAGTCTATTTATATACAAAAATATATAAAAAAATATATAAAAATATTTTTGTATATAAATAGACTGTTGTGGCTGATACATATTTAATGGTATTCAACAGTCTTGAATAATAGTGTATGTTTATATACATAAATATTTTTATTTTTATTGTTTTTATAGCTATATATATATTTTATTATCTTTTTTATTTTTATTTTTATTATATACATGAACTTTAGTAAGATGTGAGTGTTAGTTAATGACTACTAATTATATGAAATGTTTAAATATTTTAATGAAATTTATTATATATATGATTGTTTATGCTGTGAAAAATATGTAGATCACAGTGAGGTATGGTATTATATAGATATAGAACAATGAGTATTATGAAGTGTATATACTGACATCTCATGGTGAATATAGGGAATGTGTCTTTAAGGTGAATTTCTGGAGCCTTTTTTGACTATTTAAATGATTGTTAAGACATTTATAGCCATTTGTCTGAAGAAGGGTATGTTAGTACCCGAAAGTGCTTACGAAAAGCTTTTATATTGTTCTGTTTTTTTTTTTTTTTTTTATATATCAATGGAATAAAAAGTAAAAATGTTGGAAACAGCCATGGTGGTCTTTGGAAGTGTGATAAAAGAAGTTCCTTCTTTGAAGTTTGGGCACTGGGCTGGCAACTTGACACCTTAATAATCCACTGCCAGTCATTAGCGGACCGAGACAATGAGCATACGAGTCATAGTTGTTAAGATTTTAAAAAGCAAATCGAACAACTGAAAAGTCCCCAAAGGTTCCTGAGCAAGAAGGTTTACACATTTTAAGCTACTCAAAAGACCTGTCTTACTACTCATTTGGACTACTGAGGAGTTAACTTATCCTTTTTAAAACTGAGTATTTCTATCCTTTTTGACTTTATCTTCCACCTTTGTAGAGCCAATGATCTATCACTTTTGCTGAAGACCTCAGTCTCCATCTTAAGATCAACATTACCTTCTTGCACAGTAGTTCATAACTTATCACATTCCCTTTCCTTGTAATAAACTTCCTCAACCTGTTACACAAAGCAACACCAAAATTAAATTCTAAATTAGACCTGACAATGAGAAAGGAGATCAGAAATGCATACCTTGGGATATTTGGAAGTTATCTTACCAGGGATAACCAATAAACTGTCAGTACTAAAGGATATCATGGCTGACTTTCTCGGTGGTCCTTCTTCCATAAGCTTGGTATGAATCTATGACCCTAGGAGCCTGTAATGAAAAGAGAGTCATGATTCAGGAACAAAGTCTTTAGCCAAAATATTATGCACAGTTTGACTTTAGTTATGGTAGAAATTATGAAATTCCAGTACACAAAAGTACCTAATGAGTACTATGCACTCAAAAATATCTCCAGAGGTAATCATCTGTGAAGCTATTTTAGAAATTATATAATTTCTGCTGAAGGAAAAACTTTAAAAATATGCAGAAGCTTATGCAGCAGAGGACCTAGCACAGGATTCATAGCAGAGGTGCTATATTAAAGAAATCTAATTGAGTTTTTCAGTGATTAATCAAGGCATTATATCAAAGAGGGGAAGTGGATGCAACCTGTATCAGACTTTCATAAGGCATCTGACAGAATCCTTCATAAAGTCCATCCCTAGTTTGACACCAGTGTCTCTAATGGACACAAGCAGCCTGTAAATGGTTCATCTCCAGTCCCCTGCTTGTAAATATTTCATCTCCCAAGCCCCTGCATACCACTTACCATGGGTACCAGAACTTGTCAGCAATTTGAGATGCATGGCTTGGGTTAAAAGGGACCTTGTGGCCTATAAATGTTTGTTTTGGAACTGGTGAGCATGAATACATCTAACAGACAGATTATGGCCAGGTACTGATAGTGACAAAGGACTGCCATAAGCAAAGCAGCATGACAAAGGGAGGTCTTAGGTTATATAGCCTGAATTAAGGTATGCTTTCATTTGGAGTGTGAATTTGATATATTTAGGAATATCTTTTAAGCTGAGTGGGAATATGTTCAAGAGTTTCAGTGCTACCAGAGTGTAACAGTATCTGGGGTGCTGTAAACTGATTCTGGGTATTTTCAGAGCTGGGCCCATCCTGGACTGGCTTTTGATGTTGTAGGTGGTTGTTATAGTAGTGAGTGGTATGGGAGTGTCTAGGTGAAGTTTAAAGATGAGGGATCCTAGTAAGAGATCAGCTCTTTGTTTTATTTTTTAATGGCAAGGCTTTGGTGTTCGTGTTTTAGGGAGCTGGCTATAAAGTGTCTGATTTTGTTAGAAAGTGTTTGTAGATTAATGCAGTTTTTTGTAGAGGCAATGATGAAAAATGGTAGTCCATATTCCCTCTGGGCAAATAATGCATAATTGCCTATGACAGCTCTGATGGGAGAGAAAATGAAGTGGGGGATCTTATGGGCCCAGAATTTGAGGTAGTTGATTTCAGTTCTATTTTATTCAGCATGAGACTTAAAATTCAGTTTGATCAAGCCGGATGCTTAAATTCTTGAAGACAGGGATGGTTTCAATGGGAAGGTTGTTTTGGTCTTTTAAGTCTAGGGTTTTAGTTTTTTTTTTTTAGATAGATGCCTTTTCATATCACTGTTGCAATATTCATAACTTGTGGAATCTCCTGCCAAGGATAAGCCACCATCTGGCCAGTATTCCAAAGCCTTTGCATCCTCCTAGTGTCGTACGTCAGGTGTATCCAATCCACATATGTGTAGGACATAAAGTTGGCATACGTGTACTCCTGACAGTCCGTACACCACATTTGAGCATCAGTCTGAATGTCTTTTGCTGAGCTTGTTTCTACCAAGCCATTACAGACAGATGCCCCATTGGGGTTCCTTCTTTTTCCTTCCTGTACTTACGTACTTGGAGTTCATGTCATCTAGGAAGGGAAATGCCAGCATGGGAGGCAGGATTTCCATAAAGACCATCACAAGAAGTGTTTATTCTGCTTAGGTGCTTCATATGATCATACCCAGTGTATTATTTGTCAGGCTTTTTTTCTCAGAAGGCTTCACAGTTGTCTGTCCTCTTTTTCTATTTATCTTGAGAAACAACATCTCAAACATTTGACCCAGGGTACAATGGCCGATTCCACCCACCTGAAAGTAAAGCCATCTCTTAAAAAGAAGACCAAGAAGTCTTGCCTCCACCAAATGTCTGTCTTGAGGTGACTGAATAACCCAAAGATCATCTGGTGCAGACAGTTTCCTCTGCTCTGATCCTATTGGAGACTGGCATGAAACCAGCTTTTCACAAGTCCTCTGAGGCAGAGCAGAAGTCCGCAGCAGACTTTGAGGGGGGAAACCACTAATGATCATTTCTGAAAGGCCTATGGAGATTCCCCAGCTTCTGGTGAGGGGAAGAGGTACCTGGTACCCTGACTGAGTTTAGGAATGGCTCTGAGCCTCCTAGATTGGTCAAAGCTGACATCCCACTGAAGAAGAAGCAGAAAACTAAGCACATTCCTACTACTGCTAAGGATTCTCAGAGGGAATGCAGAATTTTACCCAGGGCTTTAATTCCCTGGTGGCCTTAAGACCACCTCAGGGGGTCTTTTCTTGCTTCTGCTTGGTCCTGTACTCTAGCCAGAAGGACTGGGGAGTCTGATTCTTTGGATGAGGAGTTGGATTCATGGGATGGGTTGTTGGCTACTCCTCCCAAATTACCCCTTCTTCAAACTGTGGATCTCAGAGGAGGATTCCTTGAGTCATGACTCTCCCTTTGAGAAGTTGTCCTTTGGGGACACAGTAGTTCACATGATGAAGTATTTTAAGTGGGTCTGCTCACAAGTCTCTGATATTCAAAAGATGTGTTATCAGCTGTTGCAGATGGAATCTCCTAAACCTTCTGCTGTCCTCACTTGTGTTGAATACCTTGATGGATACTTTTGCAACTGCTTCTTTGGCTCATAATACCCAATCTCCTGCCCCTAAGTAGCCTGACCTATAAGGTACCTGAGGCCTTTAAGTACCTCTACAGGTGTCTTCCTTCAGATCCTACTCTGGTCCGTCTTTCAGCTGACAAGTAAGTCATCCAAGCTTTCACCCTCTTCCAGACTCCTTCCTTCTGATAAAAACAGTTGGACTATGGAGAGGTTGAGGGAAAAAGTACACACTTCTGCCACTCTGTCCTTTAGGAGGGTCACTAATTATCAAACCCATATGAATGGGTATGTTTTGGCCCTTTTGCACAGCTGGGGGGGGGTGTCTGACCTTCCTGAGTGTGAGGGGAAGACTGCTTCCCTCTACTTTTTGAGTTCCACTTTTCAGGTTGCCAGTCACTCCATAAAATGCAGTTATGGTGCAGCTGATGCATCCTCTAGAGCTGCTGCTTCTGGTTCAGCTATGAGGAGGTACTCTTGGCTTCGCCTTCAGCATTTACCTTATGATACTAAGGCCAAGCTCCTATATGCTGCTTTGGGCAGTCTAAATCTCTTTGGTACAGCTGCTGCTGACTTGTTTAAGACTGTACAAGACAAAGGTAAAATGATGCAGGATCTTAAGCAAATCTTTGTTTTTCCCAATTCCAAATTTCAGAGAAACTGTCCATCTAAGTCTTTTCTTGTATGTAGGCAAATTTTTCAGCCTTCTAAGGGGATTGAGGGTTCCTAAGTATATATTCATTGATAAACCTGCTCAGACTTCTAAAACTCAAAAGCTCCCTTTTTAGGACAACTACGCCTCTAGCTGATATATTTTCTCCCCTTTCCCTTTACCAGGTTCCCCTGTCTCTCAGGCTTTCCTTGTCTCTCCCTGGCAATAGATAACTTCAGACTCTTGGGTTCTGTCCATTGTCTGTCGCAGTTATTTTATGGTATAAACTCCTCATTTTTCTGGAGTTCTGCAGGATTTACTCTTTAAGTCACCATTTAATCAATATCCCAAAGAAGAAAAGGGTTTTACTCCAGAATGTTTCTGGTCCCCTAGGAAAGAGGGATCTGGAACCTGGTCCTAGGCCTTTCTTTTCTAAATACCTTTCTGAAGAGTCCTTTCTTTTAGTTGCTTTCTATCCAGACTCTCTTTCCTGTCGTAGTTCTATGGGTTTTTCTGATATCCCTAGACTTAAAGCACATCTACTTCATATTCCCATTCACCCTGTATTCAGGAATGTATAATGCTTCTCTGTTTCTCTCTCTCATTTTCATTTCTGTGCTTTGTCCTTTGGTCTTTCTATGGCCTCAAGGTTGTTCACCAAATGTCTGGCCCCTGTCAAAGCTTTTCACAGGCTTTAGGGAATCCAGATATTGCCATATCTGGGCAGCCTGCTTCTTCAGGCTTCTTCTCAATCCAGGCTTTTGCAGGATCTGAACTTTACCATGCTTTTTCTTTGCAGTCTAGGTTTCACCATCAATCTCAAGGAGTCCAGTCTGACTCTCAAGACCATGTTTTTCTAGGTTGCAGAATTCAAACAATTCCAATGCTGGATTCTCTTCCTTCTTCCAAGGTTCTGTCTTTGGCAACGTACTTCCAGTCTCTTCTTCTCCTTTCTCTCATTTCTGAAAGGGAATTTCTCAGAATCCTGGGGTTCACGGCATTTATAATTCCCATGCTCCGCTTTGACAAGCTTTGCATGAGGAAACATCAATGGTACCTTTATTTATTGATTGATTGATGTTATGTGGTCCTATCTCGCCTACATTCATTACTAATGGGTTCGGAGCCGACAATCGGCTCCGACTTGGCCAACTATTTTCAAGCACAAAGTCTCTAATTGGCTGGGCTAACTGGTATCTCAGGATGCAACTCTCCCAAACTCCCAGATCTCGTTTGCTGCTTATTGAGTCAGGACGTGGTCTTGAGCTTGGCTGTGGCTAAGTACTCTTTTTTTGAGTAGAAAACCTTGTGAAATTTTATATTTTCTGTGAAACAAAAGCTATTTTTATAGCTACGTTGTGTTGTGTCTGTTGTTTGGCCTCTGGCAGTTTGTGGAGAGTGTGAGTAGTTTCCCTTGTGTTTGGCGGGCTAGGCCCGCTTAAGTTAGAGGGATCTAGCCCTCTCCTTCATTGTTTTGTCAGTGTTTCCTTAGTCTATCCTAGGAGCGTTTAAGTTAGAGTTCCTTAGTGTATCCCTCCTTCCTGTTGTGGTTGTTGAGTGTTTGATTTGCTGGACATATCTAAAGAGCAGAAAGAGCATAAACCCTCTGGGTTTAAAAAATGCTCAAAGTGTGCCTACAAAATGTCGATCACAGATGGGCATGCCATCTGCGTTTATTGCCTTGGCGCAATTCACTTGCAAGAATCATGCATTGTCTGCCATTCCTTCATTTCTAGGGTACTGCAGGAATGGAAAAATAAACTGATCTTGAAGGGCCTGGTCAAGTCCTCTTTTGAAGAGGATTTAGAATCTGCTTCGACTACTGGCAGATCCAAATCCACTAAATCTAAGAAACGATCTCCGGCTCAATCTAGTACCTCGGAGCCTCTGGAGAAGATTTTGAAGGTGATTACTACTTCCTCGGCTCCATTGCCTTCAGAGCCGCAGGAGAAGAACTCTGTGTTGGATTCAGCTTCCTCGGCTCCATTGTCCTTGGGGCCGCAGAAAGTATCGGTAGTACTGGAGTCGACCTTGGCTCCAGTCATTTTGGAACCAATTCAGAGCCGGTCACCCAGTGTTACTCAGGAATCGATAGGTAGGAGATCCTCATCTCCTTCAGTTGCCTCCAAATCCTCTCGGTTGTCTGATTTGGACGTGGATAGGGTGGTTCAGAGGCTCCTTCCGTCGCCGATGTTAGCTAAATTATTTTCGGCTCCGACCCAGTCGGCTCCAGAGCCCATTCCCTTACCGGTACCCATGATTCCTCCTCCGAGCATTGTGTCATTGGAGCCGGAGTGTTCGGCACAGAGTGATGTCCTTACGCCGGCTCCGGTACCCCTGATGGGTCCATCGGAGCCGTTGACGGCTCCAACCATTTTGATTTCTTCATCTGGTTTCGGCACTCGGGTTTCTTTGGTTGGGCCCGAAGGGGATACATCGGGACTTCTGTCGGCCCCGAGTCTCCCTCTTAGCGCTTCGGCTCGGGGGATCCCGACTCCGATTGTGGCCTCGGAGACGTGTCAGCCCTCGGATTCGGGGGGACCTGCCTTCAAGGCCATGAGGACAGCACTGGCCAGGTCGTCAGCGGCATCACTTGGATCGACCACTCCGTCCCCATACCCTAGAGCCTCTGATGCCCCCCTATCAGTGGACAGCGGAGCTCAAAGGCCTGAGGACACCCCCATGAGCGGTACCCAACTTTCTGAGGGCCCCTCAGAGTCTGTGCCTGAGGAGCCTCCCAGGAAGAAGTTGTGCAAGAGGAAGCACATAGACTCCCAAGACGAGTCCATCACCTCGGATACCGACCTCGAGGATGCAGAGGGGTCCCCTAAGTCATCCTCCGATGACGTCTCCTTCTCCGATATCCTGGAGATTTTGAGGCAGAGAGGCGACTGGTCTTCCAAGCCCCCATCTGAGGAGGAGTCGGTATTCCTCAAGGCCTTCGGAGTTCAACCTACCGTCTCCTGGGTGTCTCCACCCTTCGACGAACTATTAGACCTGATCTGTCGAAGGGTGTGGGAACATCCTGATTCCATGGAACCTGTGCCCAGTCGTCCTAACAAGTTCTTGTCTGCTCTCCCGGGGAAAGAGTTTTTGACAAAAGGGGTCCCTGTAGATGCCATGGTGGTGGCATCAGCCACTCAGCAGGAAGTTGCCGAGGCTTCTTCCTCAGTCCATCCTCCTAACAAGGAGTCCAGGAGTATGGATCATTATGGGAAGCGCACCCTGTCTTCAGCGACCTTTACACTACGTTCCCTGAATTACCTTTGCCCTTTACACGGCTCCAGCGGGATCTCCTCAAAGAGTTGGGAGATACCTTGATGGGTAACATGCCTGAGGTGCTAGCACAGACTGTTAACGCCCAGTTGTCTACCCTTGGTTCCATAGCTAACTCGTCCATGAGGCTCATATCCTATGCAGCCGAAGGGGCGAGCAAGGCAGCTAGCTCAGGCCTTGCTCTGAGGAGACAAGCCTGGATGCACCTATGTCACTTAGCGGAGGCCTTCAAGTCTTCCCTCACGGATGCCCCCTTTGATGGGTCCTGTCTTTCTGGACCCAAAGTGAAAGAGACTCTCACCAGATGTGAACAGGAGGGTAAGATGTTATCTGCCATAGGGGCCCATTTTTCTCTTCCCTCTAGGCCTTATCCCAAGGCTCAGAGAGGAGGGAAGATGGATTGAAGAGTGATGTGGTTCAGAAAATCACAAAAGTCTTTCCCAGCCACTCAAGGTGAGCCCCCCACCAGAGGCAGAGGTGGGGGAAATTATTCTGGAAGACGCCGTCCTAGGGGCAGAGGAGGCCCCCTCAATCTGGGAGACCGCGACTCCTTTCGTGGATCTTCCTGTCAGCATCCATGAGGAGTTGCCCGACTGTGCTGCTCCGGAGCCAATCGGGGATCGTTTTTCGAAGCATCTTCAAGCCTGGGAGAGCATCACTCAGGATCGATGGGTGCTTCAAATAATGACCGGAGGTTATACTATTCCCTTTGTTTCACCCCCCTCCCTTAATCAAGAAAATCCCGGACGTTCCACTCAGTCAAAGGGATCAAGTAGCGCTAGAAATATCAAAGCTACTAAGAAAAGGAGTCATCCAACCGGTCCCCCTAGACCAGATCAGATCAGGAACTTACTCAAGACTACTTTTGGTGCCGAAAAAAACAGGGGACCTGAGGCCCATTTTGGATCTCAGCCGATTAAATCACTACGTCCTGAAATCCAAATTCCGAATGGTCACTCTGAAATCCAAATTCCGAATGGTCACTCTTCAATCCATCTTCCCATTGTTGGAAGAAGGAGTATGGATGTGCTTCATCGACCTCAAGGATGCCTATTATCACATCAAGATAAACAAGGCATCCAGGAATCATTTACGCTTCTGGATGGGAGCCCTGCCATTTGGTCTCACCACAGCCCCCAGGGTGTTTACCAAATGCTTGGCAGTGGTGACAGCTCACCTGAGACGTCTAGGATTCCGGGTGTTTCCTTACCTGGACCATTGGCTCCTTACCGCCCCCACCAGGCATCTCCTCATCCAAGCCAGGGAGGCTACCATAAATCTTTGTCAAAAGTTAGGAATTACAGTAAACTGGGAAAAATCTGCCTTGCTGCCCTCACAGCGTGTTGTCTTTATAGGCACAGAATTAAACTCGGTTCTAATGAGGGTTTTTCTACCTCAAGAAAGAATTACAGTGTTGCAATCTCAGGTCCAGGCTCTATTGCCCCAGAAGAAGGTCCCAGCCAGGTTAGTTCTTCACTTATTGGGTTCCATGGTGGCGACCATCATACTAATACCCTTATCCAGGCTTCACATGCGGATCCTTCAGTGGCTCCTTTCAGTCCAATGGTCCTATCAAAAATTACCCCTGTCTCACCCAATTCTTTTCACAGAGCATTGCAAGCAGGATCTCCATTGGTGGCTATGTCCTTCCAACCTGAACAAGGGCAGGAATCTAATTCCCCTTTGTTTGGCTGCCACAGTGACCACAGATGCCTCCCAGATAGGGTGGGGGGGGGCATTATCTGGGCAGAACGGTCCAAGGCACTTGGCAGGATTACGAGGTACACTTACACATCAGTGTCCTAGAGATGAGAGCAGTGCTGTTAGCGTTGCAAGCACTTCAGAGCTCTCTTCTACGGGGAACGATTGCTGTTCACTCGGACAACATGTCAGTTGTTTTGTACCTGAACAAACAAGGGGGAACCAAGTCTTACCCACTCTGCAGAAAGGCCATGAAAGTGTGGAATGGGCAGTGTCTTCCCAACGGTTCCTAGTGGCAACGCACATTCCGGGAAAATCCAACGTGATAGCAGACAGGCTAAGCAGAGCTATTCTGATGCCTTACGAGTGGTCCCTGAACAGCTGAGTTGCGACTCGGATCTTCAGCAGGTGGGGTCAGCCTTGCTGTGATCTCTTTGCCAGTCCCCTCAACACTAAATGCAGCAACTACTTCACTCTGATCCCCCCACAGGGGGAATCACCCAGGGACATTCTAGTCCACGGTTGGCCTTCCGGTCTGCTCTATGCCTTTCCTCCATTTCCTCTGTTACCAAGATTGATTCAGAAAGCCATTCTTTTGGGAAGCAAGATGATTCTTATTGCTCCACACTGGCCCCACCAGGTTTGGTTCCCCCTCCTTCAGCGATATACAGTGGATGGTCCTTGGACTCTGGATCCAGTACCAGACCTTTTGACTCGTATGTCGGGACAGTTCCACCTCTCGTTTCACATTGATCGTTATGGTGAGTACATAACTAACTGTTTACTGGGAAAGTCTGACTGGGCACATGTGGCTTTTTTCAAAGTAAAGCTGTAAGGTATCGTATTTAAAGGACCACTATGGGGAAATGATGAAACAACATATATTTTTTATCTGTTCATTAATATCTGCACCTCTCAAAGCTGCTTGTCTCAAAATAAGCATTCATTCCTATTTTTTTTTTTTTTTTTTTAATCCTTAGCTACCCTCATGGGGGCAGACATCTTGATGAGAGTTTTTTCCCTTGGAAGTGTAAATCTGTCCCAAAATGCAGTATGACAGCCCTGGTTGTGAGAAAAAGTTGCCCTACCCTTTGTTGTCAGATTAGACTTCCATTCACTTACAATGGGAAACTTGGAAAAAACTGCGAAGTTTGAGTCTACAGCTGAGCATCCAAGTGCTTCGGATTATGTGGAATGCTCCGCATTTAATGAAGAGAGAAGCCACTGCTCCTCTGTTCCGCATTGCACAGCTGTGGCTCCACTACAAAACTTTTGATTGGTTTGTGTACCGTAATTACTGCCAAACAGCATTGCGGTATACAAACCAATGCATAGCTCTGCTACCCTTCCGCATTGGCTGTGCTCCGCAGTTTTTGATTGGCTCGTAGACTGCATTTACAGCCAATCGCAAACTCGGTCTACGAGCCAATCAAGTGGAGAGTCTGAGGAGGATGGAAGCCAATGAGAGCTCCCAAATACAGGCCACTTGTGTTCCTGGAAGCCTTTTCGCGCCAAAATAATGGCTAGAAAAAGGCTTCCAGGAATCAGGGATTTTACATTTTAGGTTCGACTAGATGAAAACACTTGGCTGGAAGAAGGAAGGAAGGAGTGGCTGGCTGCAGATCGAAGACATCGGGGGAGAAGACGGGAGTCGGAAGTGGAAGTTAGCCTGCCTGCCAAGAGAGGCGACTCAGCGAGAGGAGTCTGTTTGCTGTGTCAGAGCAGAAGGGCTGAGGTTTATCTTTCTGCTACGCTGCTCGAAAACTGGGAGGAATATCAACTTTGTGCCATGGTGGAATTGGATTATTTATGCTTGGATTGTATTGCTGAAGTGGTACCGTGTGTATCGGCAGAGCAGAGGTAAGTGTTTTAGGCTTTTAGCTGTAATGGTTGAAAATATTTCCCTTTAGAAGTGGTATGCTAGCACAGATCCTGTTATTTTAGCAACTTTCTAAGTGTGTAAGTAATATTTATTCTCAGTATTTTTGTGCTGCTTGTCCATAGTATGTCTCTGAAGTGATAGATAGTAATGTTGTATGCCAATACAGATCCTGTTATTCTAGCAACTTTCTAAGTTTAAAACAGCAATATTTAAAGTGCCTGTTTCTGCTGCTTGTCCCCCTAGTATGTCTATTTTTTTTGGAAGAAACTGTATGCCAAGACAGGTCCTTGTTCTAGCAACTTTCTAGGTTTATAAGAGCACTATTTAAAGTGTTTGTATGTTTCTGCTGCTTGTCCCCTAGTACGTCTCTGAAAGTAATTGCCTTTTTTTTGTGAGAAACTGTATGCCAAGACTGGTCCTGTTCTAGCAACTTTCTAGGTTTATAAGAGCAATATTTAAAGTGTTTGTATGTTTCCGCTGCTTGTTCCCCTAGTAATTCTCTGAAAGTAGTTGCCTTTTTTGGAGAAACTGTATGCCAAGATAGGTCCTGTTCTAGCAACTTTCTAGGTTTATAATAGGTTCATAGGTAGGTACTAGGCTATCTGCCCGAGGGCATTTATACGTCTAGCCAGAGTGTGTCAGCTTTCAACACCCCATTGATTAATTAACAGAGCCTCTGTCAAGAAGAGCCAATGAAGTGATCCCAGGGGTGTATTTTCTGTTACCCATCCACTCGTCAAGGTTTCTCTTGAAGAGTGTTAGTGAGGGGCTCTGCCTAATGTAGTTAGGAATTTTGTTGAGCAATATTTAAAGTATTTGTATGTTTCCGCTGCTTGTCCCCCTAATAATTCTCTGAAAGTAATTGCCTTTTTTAGAGAAACTGTATGCAAGATAGGTCCTGTTCTAGCAACTTTCTAGGTTTATAAGAGCAATATTTAAAGTGTTTGTATTTCCGCTGCTTGTCCACTAATACGTCTCTGAAAGTAATTGCCTTTTTTTTTTGAGAAACTGTATGCCAGGACTGGTCCATTTCTAGCAACTTTCTAGGTTTATAAAAGCAATATTTAAAGTGTTTGTATGTTTCCGCTGCTTGTCCCCCTAATAATTCTCTGAAAGTAATTGCCTTTTTTGGAGAAAGTGTATGCCAAGACAGGTCCTGTTCTAGCAACTTTCTAGGATTATAAGATCAGTATTTCTAAGGTTATAAGAGGAATATTCTAGCAATATTTAAGTTTATAAGAGCAATATTCTAGCAATATTTCTAAGGTTATAAGAGCAATATTCTAACAATATTTCTAAGCTTATAAGAACAATATTTCTAAGGTTATAAGAGCAACATTTAAAGTCTCTGTGCTGTTTGTCCCTCTTACGTTGGCCTTTGTCCAGTTTTCTTGCACTAAGAGTTCGAGAAGCATGTCCAGATGGATGTCAAAAGTGAGTTATAGTAATGAGATGCTTTAACGTATCCAGTTTTGTTTTTGGTAGAACTTTGTGTAACTTGATCTTGAATTCTTTGTCTTAAATGGCACATTCTTGTAAAAGCACAGAGGGCCCTGGTTTTAAGTACCTTTTTAGGCATCTGTGCCAGGCCCACACCTGGCTGTAGGACAGGGGTAGAACACATCTAAAGTGGTGAATGTAAAATGCAAGTAGTATTGTCATGATGTGTGTTGCAAGTGCTTTTGTTAAGCTGGATGTGTTTATCCTTCGCATGGATTTTGAGATAATCAAGGGTGCGTTGAGTACTGAATGTCATGAAAGTCACTCTTCCCTTCTGCAACACTGTTTAGGTGGGCAAGTGAGCACCAGAGAATTTAAAGTGTCATTGAAGCAAGGAAGTGAAGCATGCAGGCCTTTATAGTAAAGAAAAGGAGCATAGATGAGCAAGAGAAGAGGGTGCAAAGTCAGGAAACTTCCAGTGATATGGGTAGGTTATGGCGCTATTGTCTTGTATCTTTGCTATTGAGGACATTTTCTAATTTTTCTTTCTGCACTATAGCCCCATTTGTTTCATTGTTTAACACCAGTGTTTTACAAACCTGCAAGGTACAGACTACCCAGATTACAGTGAGGACAGGGATGTAGATACAGATCGCACCCCCAAAGATGAGAAGATACACAATTTTTCAGCTAAGTTGGGCAAGTGCCTTTGACTGGCTTTCTGTGAGTAGGCACGGAGTGAAATTTGCCTTCTGCAAGACTTGTAACACGGATTTCACAATCCATCATGGGGGCCGACGTGATCTGCAACAACATGCCAACAGTGAGAAACCACAGGCAGAGTTTGCAAGCATGCAGCTGGAAGATCTATGGTGGATTTCTTTGGGCCTCAGAGTTTAACGGTTTTAGAGATAGTTGTCTCTAAATGCCCTATATAACTGAATAAGGTCTCCTCTTAGATATCTGTAAGAGAGACTGTACAAATTCTGATATTTTAGTCTTTCATAGTAACTTAGATTTTCACATCCATGGATGCCGTTGGTATATTTCCGCTGTACTCTTTCCAGTTTACTCATGCTTGTCTTCTTATAGGGTTTCCATATTGTTATTCCATACTCAAGTTTGGGTCTCATAGGTAACTAACAAACAACAACATTATTTTTAATTTCCTAGACTTTGTAAATATGTTCATACAGCCTATAGTTCTATAAATATCATTAACCAATTGGTTGATATAGCTTTTTTATTACACTTTATATTACAAATGCTTTATTGAAAATATTTTTTATAGGCAAGTATTAAAGTCTTACAAATTCTTAGAGATATACGAATAGGAAAAGGCATGGGTTGCCCTGTATTATTCATCATAGTAAAACAGCTATTAGATTTTGGATGTGAACATTTCTATGGTAAATAATGAAAGTCACAGGAAGAAGGTTGAAAAGACATTAATAAAAATAAGTTAAGTCAAAATATGTATATTGGCACCAAAACTGCATCAGAGATTTACAAATGCAGATTAATTTATTACACACATATATACACATATTATGTATAAATTATAAGAAACAAATGTTAAAAATATGAGCTAATTCTTGTGACAAAGTACTTAAAGCTTTTTCCAAATTATTTTTTTCTTATTAATGAAGTAATTGCCATGCAATTAAACTATACAATTCAATAAATAATTTTATTAAACAAATTGTAGATTGCCAGTACTGATAAGTCACATTCTAGTGTCTAATTTTGTTTTTTGTATCAAAAGTTGTATTTTTATCTGTCAATTTTTTGCTTCTGTATAGATGATCATATTGTTATCATATTGTACAACTATTTGTTTTTCTGTACTGAATGTGGAGCTTTTCTCCCCAGGCCTCTGCTGTAAATGGACATGTAAAATAAATAAAGAAATAAATAAAAAAACAAGTACAAAGATGGTTGAGGCAGAGGTTGGTTTTGTGTCTCTCCTTGCTAAACATAACTTTGCAGCAGGAGAACACATCCTGAAATTTATGAAGAAGTGTGGAGAGGATCAAGATCTTCTCCGTAAAATGACATGTGGAGCGAAGAAGGCGTCATGCATTGTACGGGATGTTCTGGGGTCTCATTACCAGAATGATGCTGCAGCAGCCTGCCAGAAATCACCATTCTGTGTTTATATGGACCAAAGCACAGACATGGGAGATGACAAACTATTAGTCATCCTTGTTGGTTACCTTGATGAAAAGGCAAGCAAAAATGTGATAAGGTTCCTTCATATACCAGAATGTGTGACAGGAACTGGACAAGCAATGTTTGATTCTTTAATGTCCACTCTGATAAAATTTAACATTCCAGTTTCCAACATTGTGGGCTTATTCTTCAGACAATGATGCCTCAGTGATTGGAAAACACAATTCTGTGCTGTCTTGTTTAAAGGAGGTGAAGCCCACAATTATAAACATGGGGTGTCTCTGCCACTTGGCAGATCTCTGCTGTAAGGTTGCTGTAAAAGCACTACATTCACATGTTGAAGACCTTATATCAGATGTGTACTGACATTTCAGTTCTAGTGGACAAAGACAACAAAAACTGCAGGAATTTGCTTTGTTCACAGATACTGACCCCCTCAAGGTCATTAGACTAGATGGCTCAGTCTTGGTAAGGTTATTAACAGAACCCTGGACATGTGGCCAGCTCTAAATTCGTATTTTCTGTCTGCAGAGCCAAGGTCTGCTAAGATTGACTTCATTTCTAAAAACCTGCAGAGTCATGAAGTGCATATGATTTTTATGTTTCTTAAGTATGCACTGGAACCCTTATTGGAGTTCAACATACAGCTTCAGAGCAGAGAAAGTCAGCTACTGACACTGCATGCCACTGTGCATAAACTCCTGCAGTAGTACGCTGGCGGACTACTCAGACCTGCAGCTGCTGTCAGACTAATCAAACACAATGATGTGTCAGTGTTGACTGACAGTAGCTGTGTTCTACCAAATGGTGAACTGCAGATTGGCTATGAAGTCAAGCAGTACATGAACAGCCATGAGGAGAATATTGCTGGCACAGTCATTGAATTTAACTTTTTATGCTGCAGTGCTGCAAAAAATGCTGAAAAAGTTTCCCATGCAGGATCAGTTACTGAAAGATGCTGCATTACTTATTAATCCAGCCAAAAAATTGGACATTTCTTCAGGACTTGTCAGAGATGTTGGCTTCCATCTGGGTGTATGTTAAAATGATTTTGAGATTGAACAACTAATCGATGAGTTCACCCAATATCAGATCGAGGACACGGGGAATCTGACAGGCCCGGTAGATGCGCCCCACTCACGTGTGTCACAGTACTGGCCACACCTTCTGAGGGACCTTTGCAATGAAGGGAAACTGCCACTCTTTAAGCAGCTGATGATGAGCCTACTTTGCTTGCCACACTGTAATGCACAAGCAGAAAGAGTATTTAGTATGGTGCAGAAACTGAAAACTGAACTGCGTCAGTCTCTAAAAACACTGAACTCTTTACTGGCAGTTAAAATGAATGAAGAACTAGATGTCTGTGATATTAAGCTGCCAAAACTTGTTTTAGAGTCTGCCAAGAAAGCCACAGTAAGTCTACGTCTGACAGGATGCTGTTTAACTTGGTCTAAACTTTGTGTGAATTGCAATATGTTTGTTTAGAAAATGTAGTAAATGTGATTTTTATTTTTGTAAAGTGCTGTTTCCTTTACTTATGGTGTGGTTATGGTATTACAGATTATCATATAAAGGGTTTTGGATCTGAGAAGTGTGTGTTATTGAATTTTACAGTTCTACCATGGTTACCATGATGAAAAGACAAGCAAAAATGTGATAAGGTTCCTTCATATGCCAGAACGTGTGTCAGGAATTGGATAAGCAATGTTTGATTCTTTAATGTCCACTCTGATAAAATTTAACATTCCAGTTTCCAACATTGTGGGCTTTTCTTCATGGCAATGGCACATTTCACGCAGTGCGAAAATAGGGTCTTCCACATTTTGACCATTTGTCACACATTGTTAGGGTCTGTGCTCCACCTAGGCCACTTAAGAGGCTGAGACCTATGGTCTACAGATCAAGTGTCATAGGTTCATAGGTAGGTACTAGGCTGTTAGCCCTAGGGCCTATATAAGCCTATCCAAAAATGTACCCTGGCTTTCGCCACCCAAGAAAATTATTTTCCTGTGCCCCTGTCGAGAAGAGCCACTGAAGTGATCCCTGGAGTGAATTTCCTATTTCCCATCCAATCATCAAGATTTTTCTTGAAGAGTGCTAATGAGGAGCTCTGTTTGACATAGATAGGTAGTCTGTTCCAGAGTATGGGAAGTCTCTGGGACAGGAATTTATCCCTCCAGTATGTTCTGTTTATTGTGGTGACAAGGTTTAGGTCCCTAGAGCGTGTAGCTCGGAGGGATTGGGATTTCTTTTAAGTGGAGCATGTCCAACAACTCTGGGTTTGACATAGCTTTGTATGTTAGGCAGCGATCGCCTCTGAGTAGGCGATATGCGACTGAGTAAAGCTGGAGTTTTTTGAGACTGTCTGCGTGGGGCATCTGTTTGAGGTCAGTAATCCTCTTTGTGAGGTATTTCTGTGGCCTTTCCAGTTGTTATAGATGTCTTGTGAGGTACATACCAAAAGGGGAGTTGTACTCTATAATGGGTCTAATGAGTGATGAGTAGAGGGGAACAATGACCTCTTTTTTCTGGATGAGAAACCTTTTGTGATGAGGTGAGCCATGTAGAAGGATTTCCTGACCACTGTGGCAATGTGATTATCAAAGGGAGACTACTGTCCACCTGTGTCCCAATGTCTCATCACATTTTCGGCATTAAGTAGACTACCAGCTATGTGGGAGTTCATGGGTACAGAGTTTTTATCAAAGGGGATGACAATACACTTTTTGGCATTGAGCTTCAGACCATGGCTTTGACACTAGGCATCTGTCTCAGTAAGGCCCTTTTGTAGTATGTCCACATCGTTAGAAGTTTCGATTATGGCTCCTAATTTGCAGTCATCTGCAAACTTTGTTAGCCAAAGACCTTCTGTGTTAGCCTTTACTTCAGAGAAGTAGATACCAAACAGGAGAGGACCCAGGACTGAACCCTGTGGTACTCCACTTGTCACTGGTCTGAAGTCGGGTTTGGAGTCTGCTACTTTCACAGTGTGGGTTCTGTCCATGAGCCAGTTGGCAACCCATCTTGTGACATAGGGATTTATACCTAGTTTAGTGAGCTTATCTATAATTCCAGAGTGGGGGATGGTGTCAAAAGCCTTGGCAAGATCTAGATAAGCTGTGAGAACCACCTTACCCTCATCTATGGCTTTGGTGACTGCTTCAAATTAGTCAATCAGGTTTAGGAGACATGATCTGCCTTTTGCAAATCTGAATGGTTAGGGTCCAGAGTTTGGAGATTACCAATGTCTTTGTTTATGAGTTCCATGATGATACGTTCCATGGCCTTGCAGACCAGGCTCGTCAGGCTAATGGGGCAGTAGTTCCCGGGGTCTGTCATGTCTCCCCCTTTGTGGAGTGGGATAACCGTCGCAGTGTGCCATTCAGTGGGCAGAAAGCCTGAGGTGAGGCTATGATTGAACATGGTACTTAGGTAGGGTGCTAGTTCATTCTGTAGTTCATTTAGAACGCAGCCTGGGATATTGTCAGGTCCCATGGATGCTGTGTTCTTGGCTTTGGAGAGTGTGTTTTTCACCTGTGCAGTTGTGATTACAGGAACTTTGCATTCTTCCGGTATAGAGATGGGCCCTCTAGGGGGTGAGAGGGGGGGTAAAGTTAGCACTGAACCTATCTGCCAGGATGTTGGCAATATCAGTTGGTTCTGTATATTTAGTGCCATTGTGCTATAACTCAGAACAGATCTGAGTGTTGCCATTGAGATTCTTGACATAGCTATAGAATGCTTTGTGGTAGTCTCTAGAGTCAGTGTCAGTTTTGTTTTCGTAGCTAGCTTTGGAGGATTTTATGAGGGATCTCAGCTTCTTACTGAGGTTGACCAGGGAGTTTCTCCAGTCATGGGATTTTACTCTTTTTTGCAACAGTTTCTTACTTCTGTTGTAGAGTCATCGACTGGTCTGCACTGATTTTTTACAAATTTTGTTCCCACTAATGTACTACACATTCTCTGAAAAAAGCTTGCAAAAGTGCCAACAAATTACTGAGATAAAAAAAGACCTTTTACAAAGAGCAGTTTTGTTAGTTGCATTTCCAGACCAAGTTACTCTTCCCATCTCCCTTCCTTCAGTGACCCAGAATCTCACATTTCCAGCTGGGTTAGGTTCAGCTACTTAGTCGACTTGGCATGACAATAGACAGGAAAGAAATCAGCCTGTTGTGCCACTAAAACTCTTCCTTCATATGTTTCTTTACTCCTGACTTTTGACTAGCACTTTCTCAGGAATTAGGGGTTAAAAAATACACAAACAGTACTCCATAGTTTAAGCCAATGCAGCAATTTCTTAAAATATGCACATTAATATATTTAATTTTACATTTTCTCAGAATACAACCCCCAAGTTCTCTTATTGTTGCACTCACTCAGCATACCGTGACTAGCACTGAAAGACACATGCTGATCTACATACATATGTAATGTTTCTCTATAAGGTGTAATCTGTCTACTTTGTCTTGATGAATGTAAAAACAAAAAAATAAACAACATAAAGTAAATAATAAAGAATTAAAATTAGCCTAATGAATTTATTGGACTGATGACATATGACTACATACTGTCCATGACTCATTTATCAAAAATGCACTATTAACTAGTGTACTGAGACAGATGCTTGGAGTAAGCATGTGCATATCAAACAGCAGGGGTGAAAGACAGAGGGAAAGCACCTTGTACAGGCTGATCTGCTCTCTGCATTCAAATTAAAATGAAAACAGCAACATATATAGGAATGGCAAACACTGTCTGTAAAGATATTTGATGCAAATCAGATTTACATAGATCAGAGCACCACTTAGTCTGAAGTGAAGAGTTAATATTTCACTTATTCTGAGGATAACACAAAATACATATCTCTGAATGACCACTTGAAAGCCTAACGTCTGGGCAGTTGAATAAAAATTACCCTCACTGCTTCCAACAGGAAGGAAGAGGCATTCTAGAAGTTGTCAGTCATCCCTTTGAAAGGCAGCTGTAAACATTGGGACTCCTATCTAAATGAATGTGCCTGATTTTTGAGAAACAATAGAAGAATAGGTTTGACAACCAAGTAATGGCTTTGCAGTGATGACATGGGCAGCCTCATATTTGTGCTACCTGATGACATGTTATACGTCATACATCAAAGGAAATATAGAACTTGCTTCCCTCTGAACTTTCTACTATTCCCTCAAAACCTCTCTTCAAAAAGAAACTCAGGCTCTACCTTAAAACACAATGGCTCTGCCCCTGTACTAATCCTGACTAACTTTATTTTCTTGACCCCTGACTAAACCCCTCATCTTTAGAACCCAAAATCTATTCATTTTTTGCATCCACTGATTTACATCTCCTTCTAATTATCTATTAAAAAAAAAAAAAAAAGTGTACATATATAACTGCCATCTTCCTACTTTCCTGTATCCTTTCTCTCTGTACATTATGATAGTATTCTCCATTGTATATCACATGTTAATTTTTTTTTATTTTTGCCGTTTTCTCTAACTACTGTATGTTTATATGTTACTACTATGCCACAATTTATAATGTTTGAATCTATCTTGTTACTTTATATGTATTTAGCAAGATTTTCTATTATTTTTCACTTTAATGTTCAAGTTTGGAGCTTATCTCCCCGGGCCTCCACTGAAAATGGACATATATCCAGCTGGACTAGCCCGGTCAACAAATGTAAAATAAAATAAAATAAAATAAATAAATAAAATAAATAGAATATTATTACAGTGGTTCATGTTGAAGAGAATAGAGGTATTTAGCTGAGATTACGGTATGAAAAATAAATACTTCAGATTTCCACCTGGAACATGTGTGGATACGTACTTAAACTTGGAACTGTCCCCTCCACTATCAGTAAGCGTATAGGCTTATAGGTAAGTACTAGGCTGTCTGCCCAAGGGCATTTATAAGCGTAGCCAGAATATGTTGGCTTTCGCTGCCCCCTTAGATTAGTTCCTTGTGCCTCTGTCCGGCAGAGCCACTGCAGTGATCCCTGGGGTAAATTTTCTGTTTCCCATCCACTCGTCAAGGTTTCTCTTGAAAAGTATTAGTGAGGGGCTCTGCCTAATGTAGATTGGAATCCTGTTCCAAAGCATGGGGAGTCTCTGGGACAGGAATCTGTCCCTCCAGCACGTCCTATTTATCGTTGTGGTGAGGTTTAGATCCCTAGAGCATGTGACTCTTGGGGATTTGTTTTTTTTTTTAGCTGGAGCATGTCCATCATTTCCAGGTTGGACATGGCCTTGTATGTCGGGCAGAGATCACCTCTGAGTAAGCGGTATGCAGCCAAGTACAGCTGGAATTTTTTCATTCAAGCTGCATAGGGCATCTGTTTGAGACCAGTAATCCTCTTAGTGAGGTACTTCTGTGGTCTTTCCAGCTGTTGCAGGTGTCTTGTAAGGTACATCCCAAATGGGGCGTTGTACTCTATGATGGGTCTGATGAGTGATGAGTTGAGGGGCACAATAACATCTTTTGTTCTAGATGCGAACCCTTTTGTGATTAGGTGGGCCACATAGAAGGATTTTCAAACCACCTTGGCAATATGATTATCAAAGGAGAGATTACTATCTACTTGGGTCCGCAGATCCCTTATTACATTTTCTGTATTTAGGGGACTGCCACATATGTGGTAGTTTGCGGGTACTTTGTTTTTTCCAAAGGAGATGACTATGCAATTTTTAGCATTTAGCTTGAGGCCATGATTTTGACACCAGGTATCTGTCTCAGTGAAACCCTTCTGGAGGATGTCTGTTTCCACTGGATAGTCAGTTATGGCCCCCAGTTTGCAGTCGTCTGCGAACCTGGTCAGCCATAGTCCTCCTGTGCTTGCCTGTACCTCTGAGAAGTATATACCGAGCAGGAGGGGTCCCAGGACTGAGCCCGGGGGGATGCCACTTGTAACCGGTTTAGAGTCGGACGTAGAGCCTGCAACTCTCACCGTGTGGGTTCTGTCTGTGAGCCAATTGGCAACCCTTCTCGTGACATAGGGGTTTATGTTCAGGCTGGTGAACTTGTCTATAATATCAGAATGGGGAATGGTGTCGAAAGCCTTTGCGAGGTCTAGGTAGGCTGTGTGGACCTCCTTTCCCTCGTCTAAAGCCTTGGTAATTGTCTCAAAGAAGTTCACCAGGTTTAGGAGGCATGATCTGCCCTTAGCAAAGCCAAACTGGGTAGGGTCCAATGTTTGGAGATTCCCAATGTCTCTGTTAATGAGTTCCATGATGATGCGCTCCATAGCCTTGCAGACCAGGCTAGTCAGGCTTATAGGGCGATAGTTCCTGGGGTACGTTGTGGCTCCACCTTTGCGGAGCGGGATAACTGTTGCTGTGCACCACTCTATTGGTACGTAGTCTGTAGAGAGGATGAGTTTGAACAGTGTGTTTAGGTGAGGGGTTAGTTAATTTTGGAGCTCGTGTAAGACACAGCCTGGGACACCGTCCGGTCTCATTGAAGCTGTGTTTTTGGCTTTGGATGGGGGTGTTTTATCCTGTGTGTCAGTGATTGCCAGGGCTCTACATTCTTCTGGTATGGTTATGGGCCCTTTAGGGGGTGAGAGGGAGTGAAGTTTGCACTAAACCTGTCTGCCAGAATGTTGGCAATATCAGTCGGTTCAGCGTATTTTGTGCCATTCTGCACTAACTCAGAGCAAATCTGAGAGTTTCCACTTAGGTTCTTGACATAGCTGAAGAACACTTTGAGGTTATCTTTGGAGTCCTTGGCAATTTTTCTTTCAAAGCTAGCCTTGGATGATTTTATAAGGGATCATAGTTTCTTGCTGATACTGATCAGGGTTGTCTTTCCTTCTTGGGATTTTACTCTTTTATGTATTAGTTTCCTACTTCTATTGTATAGCAAGTTTTTGGCAGGGGTCCACCAGACTGGTTTCCTTTTCTTGGAGGAGTGAGTCTCGGTTTTACTTGGGGTAACGTGATCCATGCATTCTTGCAGGTGCTCATAGAGGGCCCTTGTAAGGGATTCGACAGCTTGGACAGCGTTGTCCTTTAGCATGGGGGCTGTGAACCTTTCCACCTTGGTCTTAAGCAACTACTCTGGCTCTGTCCCTGTTCAAAACCAGACTGAACCATAGTTCCCCTTTCACTACCCCTATCTTCCCTGCTATGACCTCTTTGTAACTAAACTCCTCAGAAGTCACCTGTACACTATCTAGTGATTTGTTTGTTCTTTCTTCTTTCATTTATTTCCTTCAATCTTTCTTCTTTCTACCCCATATGACTCAATAACTCTGAACCCTTGTTTTCTCCTGTACTTTTGCCAATTATAAAGTTTTCCTGTGCCTCTATACTTATTTCTTAAACATAAGTCTTATTTTTTATATCTTTTCTCTATCCAAATATTAATCCTCTCATGTGTAGTAATTCATATAAATATGCTTTTTAAGTATTGAAATTTTAACTACTGTAGACTTGTTTTTATCTATTGTATTTTTAACTACTGTTTTTATGTAATTTTACTTAACTCGGAGCTTATCTCCCTGGGCCTCTACTGAAAAAGGATATGTATCCAGCTAGACTAGCCCAGTCAACAAATGTAAAATAAAATAAATAAATAAAATAAATAAATAAAAGTTTGCTATTGAAAAGTTTTTCACGGTGGTTTTCTTGATTGGGGGTGGGGGCGGAATGTGGATATCCAGAGTGATTAGTCTATGGTCTGATCTAACCAGTGAGGGGTTGACCTCCGGTGTGGTACACCAGTCGCCCATGTTGGTGATGACCAGGTCCAATATGTTGTCACCTCTGGTGAAGGTGTTGAACAGTTGATCCAGGTTATTCGAGTTTATAAATTCTAGAAAGCGTTGGGCAAGGAAGTTAGTACTTGAGTAGTTCTCCTAGTTAATGGTTGGTAATTGAAATCACCCAATATTAGGGTGTTTGGTAGGACCTTTATATTTTCCAGTGTCTCCAGAAACGCGGAATGGGGGTGCTGGGTCATGGTGGGTGATCTGTAGCAAGCTACAATTTGAATTGCAGATGTTCTTCGTGTTTCACTGTTGCAGTCATTACATTTGGGTAATCCTGCTGGCAGGTTGCCCTCAGCCGGCCTGAATTCCAAAGTCTTGGGTCCTGCGTCTGCTGCTGTCACCCCCTTCCCTGACATCAGGTCATCAGGGGTATAAAAGAAGCAGCCGACACCATTTTCTTCAGTCTTTCTTGCCGTGCGGTGCCCGAAGTAGAAGCAGTTCGCAAGTGCTGGTCGGCCGACTCCTGAGATTTTCGTGTTTGAGTTTCAGATCCGAAGTCTTCTATAAAGCTAAGTACCCTGTTGGGGAAACTTTTTTCTTGCTCCAGACCAATGTCAGAAAAAGTTAATAATTGTATTTCTTGTGGAAAGCAAATACCTCATAAGGATTTTCATTCTTACTGTATTCCTTGCCTAGGCCCTGATCACAACGTTACTGGTTGTCGGTTTTGTGCTAGATTTAACCAATGCACTATTAAGCGTCGGTATAATTTTGCTTTAAAGTATTTTGGTAGCCAGTTTAATTATCCTGAAATGTCGTTGGATAGCCATCCGACCACCAAAGTTTACAAAAAATGCAAAGAAAAGGATAGAGAAAAACAACCGAGGCACAAAACCGACGACGAAGCTTCTCCTAAGCCAGTTGCCGGCATGCTGGTTCTCAGTGAGGCGCTTTCACAGCCCCTGACACCCGCTACTTTAGAGTCGCAGGCCGCTACCATCTCCAATGTGGAGTCAGCCATGCCGCTGGATACTCAAGGTATTGGAGCCTCGGACGCTAATCCCTTAGATGGGTCCAGAGCCACTGAGCAGGTACTGGCTTCTGAGGGTATATTCAGACCTAAACATCTTTACATTAAAATGACTTCAGCTTCAAAGGCAAAGACTAAAGCATCTTCTAAAGCAAGGAAACAAACTCAAGAGCCACGTGTACAGGCCTCTATGCCCAGAAAACAGATGATCAAAATGGCCGAAGACCTGATTACCTTGATCAGGGGTTCCCATCCCCCTCCTGATAAGAGGTCTAGGCAAGACACCGATTATGAATCTTCAGATCAGGTTTCTGTTTCTTCTGATTCCTCTTCTGATCAGGGATATTCTTTACCCCCCATGATGCTGAAGAATCTGTACCTTCAGCATCTCCTCCTGAGGACTACTCCTTTGGGGAAACCTTGCATAACATGAGGGAGCATTTTCACTGGGAAAGCCAAGAGTTTTCAGAATCTAAAAAGATGCTCAGGGATTTCCTTTTACTACCACAGCACAGGCCTCTAGCCGTTCCCCCTGTGTCAGACATTGTAGATGATGTGTTTTTGGAGTCTAATTTGACTCTTGACTCCTTACCCCCAGCTCCTGTTAAGCCTGACAGATATTACAGGGTTCCAGACTCACACAAATTTCTATTCAAAAACCCTGCTGCAGTCCCAGAAACTATTTCACAGGGTCCAAAGGGAGTTAAGGCCTCAACAGCAAAAAACCCAACCCCCTCTGACAGAGATTCAAGGGCACTGGATAGATGGGGAAAAAAGGTTTACACATCTGCAACTTTGGCTATAAGGGCCTTAAACTGTCAGTTTCATATGCTCAAGTATCAGCAACATGTCATGGGATTGCTTAAACTGAAAATGATGTTAAACTCTGAATGTGCAGAAAACAAGGAAATGCATGATTTATTGCATGCAGCTGAACACGTTGGAAAACATACTTTGCAATGTGGTTTTTGATTCTTTGGAGGCCTCCTGCAGGGCCACAGTTATGGGTTCTGTAATTAGGAGGCATGCTTGGTTAAAGGAACAAAATCTGCCTGATCATGTTAAAATTAAATTATTAGATGCACCTTTACAGCATGATACTTTGTTTGGTGTTAAGGCAGAAGAGGTGTTAAAGAAAATTGAGGACAAAGCTAAATCTATGCAAACTGTTAAAGATTTTTTACAAGTACAGACTCCAAGGTTTAGTAGACATTGCCTACAAAAAATTGGTCCTTTCCTGTGTCAGACAGACCTCAAAGAGGCAGATCCAGACGCCCTAGGGTCAGATCCCAGGCGCAAGGTTCTTATAGGTCAAAGCAATGGGGTGCTTCTACCTCCAAAGCTGGAGAAGATAAACCACAAACATACAGAAAACAGTCCCAATGACTTTCCCCTGCCTGCACCAAGCACTTATCTTCTGCCAACACCCTTAGGGGGAAAATTTGGCACATTATAACCCAGGACAAGTGGGTTCTAAATATAGTAGCACAAGGCTACAAATTCCATTTCCATACTCTGCCAAAGGCAAACGGCTGGCCAGATCTGCCAAAAAATCAATGGGCAGAGGCACAAAAAAAAGTTTCATCCCTCATGAACATGGGGGCCATTCAGCAAGTACCAGAGCAAGAGCAGGGACAAGGATTTTACTCAAGACTGTTCTTGGTACCCAGAAAGGACAAGGCCTGGAGACCGATACTGGACCTTTCTATTCTGAACACATTCCTGGATATTCCAAAATTCAAAATGTTGCAGCAGCTTCTGCCCATGCTGGGCAAGAATGCTTGGCTTGTGACTTTGGACCTAAAAGAGGCATACCTGCATGTTCCAATCAGACAATCGTGCAGAAGATATCTCAGATTCAAGGCTGGTTCAATGCATTACCAATTCTCTGCACTGCCCTTTGGCTTATCTACTGCACCCAGGGTCTTTACAAAGTGCCTGGCACCAGTAATTGCATTCTGCAGACAAAGAGGAATACAAATATATCCTTACTTGTACAACTGTCTATAGTTAATAGTTAATAGATTAGTACTCGGCTAATTGCCCTTGTGGGCCATTTTAAGCCTAGCCAATTACCCCATGTGAGAATCAAACCCTACACCTTGTGTCTGTAAGGTAAACACCTTATCCATTATGCCATACTTCCACTCAATTCAAGCAGAGAACAAGGACATTCTTCTTCAACATCTGGCATTTGTGAAAAGACTGCTAACATGCCTAGAGTACACAGTCAACAAAAAGAAATCAAAACTAGTACTCTCTCAAGAGATATTATTCCTGGGTGCAAGCTTGAATACAACTGCCCAGATGGCTTATCTCATGCCAGACAAACAAAGGCAACTGACTACCTATTTCAAAATGTTGGCAACAAAGGCCCAGTTATCTGCAAGAAACATTCTGCAGGCTTTGGGCTTCATGGCATCCTGCATCCTACTAATTCCATATGCAAGACTGCATATGAGGAAACTTCAATGGTACCTAAAAAGTGTTTGGACTCAACATTGCCACAGGCTGGAAACAATGAATGTGAAATTGTTCAATCTCGCCGTTTGTTCTTACACACGGGTTTCTGCTCCGAGTCGGCCGCATCACCAGCTCCGCATCTTCGAGAAAGCTCGAGGCACAGTAATATCCCATGATCCTCAGGTGCTAACCCTCAGTTCTAGTTTGCCGCTAGCAGCAGATCGCATCGAGAGGCTCAGGCCAGTAGAATATTTTCTATATTTTTTGTTATATACATCAATCAATCTATCGAACTACCTACCTTCTTTAAAAATCATTCCAATAAGCTAGAATACACATTGCACAAGTTGGACGTTCACAGGCAACTAAGATTTTACTTACATAGGACAAAAGAGTACAGAAAGTCAGATCAACTATTTGTCTCATATGCTGACCAAAGAAAAGGACAGGCAGTAACGAAGGTTACCTTATCCAAATGGCTCTCAGATTGCATAAATTTGGCATATGCTGAATCGAAACAGCAACTCCCTTTCAAACCCAGAGCTCATTCTACAAGGGTGATTGCTGCCTCTTCAGCCCATACCGCTCGTTTGCCTTTAGATACCATTTGTGCAGTGGCAACTTGGGCAAAACCACATACTTTTATCGCCCACTATAAGCTAGACAAAAGCTCCAGGGACAGGACGACGTTTGGTTCCACTGTACTCAGGAATGTTCTCCCTTGAGCCACCCAGGAAAAAGGAGCTAGGGACGCTACCCGTGTGTAAGAACAAACGGCGAGATTGAACAATTTCACATTAAGAAGTTATGTTCTTACCATAACGTTCCATGTGAATTGTTCATCTTGCCTTTGTTCTTAAATTCCCCCCTCCATCCCCCATCCTGCGGTCTGGGAGAACGGTTTTCAGCTAAATTCCTTTTCAGCCTTTTCTAGATATGGTTAGCATGTTATTGTACATTAGTAATGGCATCTTTTCTCCTCTACTTGACAGTAGGGTTCCAGACACTGTGTAGTATCTGTTTATAAGTGTTCTAGACAGAGTTCTAAAAGGGATTCTTCTGGTATAGCAAACTAGATCTGAGGGTTAGCACCTGAGGATCATGGGATATTACTGTGCCTCGAGCTTTCTCGAAGATGCAGAGCTGGTGATGCGGCCTACTCGGAGCCGAGGATCGGCTCCGAACCCGTGTGTAAGAACAAACGGCGAGATGAACAATTCACATGGAACGTAATGGTAAGACATAACTTCTTATTACTCTCATTCCCTGCCTGCAACAGGAGTTTCGATGGTGGGCAAAGGCTTGTCACCAAAACAAGGGACAGCCATTCACATTACCCCCAGCCAGACAGACACTAACAACGGATGCATCAGATTATGCCTGGGGGGCCCACATGGCAGGAAGATGCATTCAGGGCACATGGTCCTCAAACCAAATGCATCTACATATCAATCAAAAAGAGATGCTAGCTGTTCAAAATGCCCTGACAGCCTTCAAGGACCTAACTACTGATAAAGACAGACAACACCACAGTCGTGTGGTATATAAACAAGCAGGGGGGGCGCACATTCTTACCCCCCTTTGCAGACTAGCCATGACATTGTGGGACACAGCTTTGACTTACCAAGTACATCTGCAGGTACAATTCCTGCCAGGAAAGGAAAATACTCTGACAGATGAACTAAGCAGAAACCTCATGGTTCCCCACAAGTGGAAGCTGGATCCACAAGTCTTCAGCATGATAACAAGGAAATTGGGATGCCAGGACATAGATCTATTTGCCTCCCCTCACAACTACCAACTAAAAAGATTCTGCACAAGGACTTACCACAGACAAGCATGGAAAGTGGACACCCTATCTTTCAGCTGGAAAAACCCATCAGTATATGCCTTTCCTCCACTGCCTCTCCTCCCCACGGTACTCCTAAAGGTCAGACAGGAGAAGCCAAAGATGATACTGATTGCCACGTCAGTACTGGTATCCTATCCTAAGGAACTTGTCTCTATGCCCAGCTTGGACCTTACCTCAAATACCTTGTCTACTGTCCCAGCAAAACAATCAGATCCTGCACAGTCAACTCAGGACATTAAACCTGGCAGCATGGTGGATAATGTAGTAATACAAAAAACACCTCTCAGTAAAGCTGTGATGGATGTCATTCTGGAAGCCAGAAGGCCTAGCACTAGAATGTTTTATGCTGGAAAATGGAAGAGATTCTGTGCTTGGAACCAGGCACAAGGAACTGATACAGCTGTACCAAATATTCATCAGATTTTGCAATACTTAACTGAGATGCTGGACAAAGGCCTATCCTTTCATCAATTAAAATTCATGCCTCTGCCATTTCGGCTCATTACAATACAGAGCCACCAATTTTTTCTCATCCCTTATTAAAGCAGTACCTCAGAGGAGCCAAAAATTTAAGGCCTCCAAGGAGATTACCAATACCTGCATGGGACCTCAACTATGTCTTGGAAAAGCTCACCCTGCCTCCTTTTGAGCCAGCTGCTACTGCTGATATGAAGTTTTTATCTTGGAAAACAGCTGTGCTCCTAGCATTTACTTCTGCAACATGAGTTTCAGAGCTACAATCGGCCATGGCTGTGGAACCTTTTATCTTTTTTTATCCAGAGAGGGTCTCTCTGAGGACAAACCCAGCATTTATGCCTAAAGTGGTGTCCAGTGTGGCTCTTAACCAAACTATTCATCTGCCAACTTTTTATCCAAATCCACAGAACAAGGGGGAGAGAATTCTGCATTATTTGGACATACACATACAGCTTAGATTCTACTTAGACAGAACCAAAACTTTCAGGAAGACAGAGCAATTGCTAGTGGCATATGCTGAAGGATCACAAGGAAAGGCTATCACAAAGCAGACTATTTCCAAGTGGATAGGCCACTGCATCCATTTCTGCTATTTACACCATGGCAAGCCAGTGCCTAAGGGCATTAGGCCACATTCCACCAGAGCTGCAGCCACTTCAGCAGCCTTTCATAGGGGAGTACCAACCAGAGACATTTTAGAGGCGGCTACTTGGAGCTCAGTGCACACCTTTACAAAGCATTATCATCTGCCACTCTACTCTAAATCCAGGGCAGGCTTTGCCACTGCAGTTCTGCAGGGTCTCATAGCCGCTCCTAATGCTGTTTAGCTCCAGCCTCCGAACCACAGCTTTGGGACTCTACCCAAATGTTATGATTGCAACAGTGAACCATGAAGAACATAGTACAGTTGTGTACACTTACCATAAATGTAGATGTTCGAGTGTATTCACTGTTGCAGTCCAGGCTACCCACCCACCATCCCCCTTTCTTCTATGGATCTTATCTTTCCTTCTCTGATTTATACAACCTATGTGGTGTATTTGCTTGTAGATGAAGGTAAAAATTATATTGGTGCATTTATTGATATATAAAGTTTGGCTACCCTTTTAGGGGGCATCTGACATCTGGGGCAAGGAAAAACTGAAGAAAATGGCGTTGGCTGCTTCTTTTATACCCCTGATGACCTGACGTCAGGGAAGGGGTGACAGCAGCCGATGCAGGACCCAAGACTTTGGAATTCAGGCCGGCTGAGGGCAACCTGCCAGCAGGATTACCCAAATGTAATGACTGCAACAGTGAATACACTCGAACATCTACATTTATGGTAAGTGTACACAACTGTACTTTTTGCCCATTGTTAGTGGCACATGGATTATCTCTGAGGCATCGTGCTGTGCCACTAACCTGGAGGTGTGGGTATCCTTGATGAATATGGACACACCCCCGCCTTTTGTGTTTCGGTCCGGGTTCTGTGGCCGAAAAGTATAGTATGAGTTATAGCCTGGTAGTGCTGGGGTTCTCTCTGGAGCTTTTAACTAGGTTTCTGTTATTACACAGATATCGATGTTCTCCATACTGAGGAGTGTCTCGAGTGTGTGCGTTTTGAGGTTTTGACTTCTGGTGCTGAGTAGCATTGCCCTCAGTTTTTGGTTACTTGTGCTATTTATGGTGGTGGGTTTGTCTTTTGAGCCTTGCCTAAAAAAGGCAAAAGCCTTGGCCAATATTCAAAAGCCTAAGGTTGACAGGTGCAAGCCATCTGTTGCGAAGCAATGTGGCTTGTCAAGCATGTCATCCCAGGCGGACAGATACTGGATCCCCTTTGAATGACACCAGAAACTTAGCCATTTGTTGAAATTGATAATGTTTTCTTTATACTGTGACATCATTCTTGGTGAGTGCAGGATGCTACTCAAGGTCAGGGTCATACCAGCCTGGGCTTCCATGTCTCTTTTCATGTAGTCCAGGGAGGTACGTCTCAGTTCATTCACACCAACATGTTTTTGTGTTATTGTAACTTGTTCTGGAGTGACCTGAGTGCTTGTGTTATATGGCGGATCCTGGCGCCTGACAGGCAGCTAACTGTAACCTTCTCCTTGTCCAGCCTAGTTAGTGGGACATCAGTGTGCCTGACTATAAAGTTGCCTATTACTAGTGTGTTGGGTATGTTATTTTGCCTTAAGGGCTGTGATTGCGTGGCACACTGATTATGTGAAGTATGTGTTTCATGGTTGTGACGGGGTGTGGAGATTGCTTGGATGTCTGCTTTGGAGGTCTCTGTTGCTTTTGCAGATTTTTATTTAGAGCCTTCGAGTATGTTTTTGTGTATTTATGTGCATTTTTTGCCAGTGCTGGTTTCATAGGTGTATGTGAGACTGGTGGTGTGATGCAAGTAATTCCCTTCTCCTCTTGACTGCTTGGTCCAGTCTTAGGTTGAGAGAGTTTTGCCTCAAGTTTGGCTGTATAATTGCATCTCTCGCATATATTAGTGTTTGGTGGTAGGAGGAGAGGGTTGTCTGTGTACATGAGGCAGTTGCAACATTGCCTCAAAATTTTTTAAACATTCAGTTCTTTGCCCCAATATGCAAATTAAATTCACAGTTCTTGAGCAAGTGAAACAAGATGCCAGGGGAGGAGATTGGGAAGCCGGCCTTGAATATAGGGAGCTTTTATGGCAGCTCCGACTTAACGCTGCAAACCCCCCTGGCCTTAATGAAAACATTAATATATCTAGTGTACTAAAGTTAAGAAAAGCCAGGTTATGAATTTCACCTTGACAGTCCGTTATTGGGCCTATTTATTATTTATTACCTAGTGTTTTTTATTGATGTGCAATAGTCATACTAATTTTACGAAATGATCAAATATTCACATTCAATATGACTTTTTACGCTAGGACACTTTAACAATGTATACATTTTTAATGAATGGTTGAGCAAATTAATTAGTGATCATGTGACCAGAATGAAATGTATTTATTCAGTTTCAGTGTAATGCTTGTCATCTTGATAAAGCCAGGTATTTATCTGGCGAAAGCGCTTGATTGATTTGTTGATCGTTGGTTAATAAAGCTGTATTTTATCGCTGGACTGTCTCCTTTCATCTGTGGATTTACCTTTGTCTTCGACAGATGTTCTTCATCTCACATTGCTGCAGTTCTTACATATGGGTAGTCCGCTGTCCTCGGTCGGCCCGAATACCAAAGTATTAGGCTGACGTCGGTCATGGGTGCTCAGATCTGACATCAGAGCGTCAGGGTATAAAAGCGCATGACCGACGTCATATCCTCAGTCTTTTTTGCCGCATGGTCCGATGCAGAAGCAGCGTTGCAAGTGCCGTTCGGCGTTCTGAAATTTTCGTATTCTGAGTTTCAGACCGAAACCAAGTTGGGCTAAGTACCCGTTGGGAATATTTTTGTTTTTTCTTGCCTCAGTTAATTCCGGATGTCAGAAAAAGTGAATAATTGTATTTCTTGTGGGAAACAGATACCGCATAGGGATTATCACTCTCTTTGCATTCCTTGTTTGGGACCGGACCACGACGTAGTCGGGTGTCGGTTTTGTGCTAGGTTTAATAAGCGCACTATAAAAAGAAGGTTAGATTGTGCTAGGTTAGTCTTTGGTAAGCGGTATAATTATACTATGCCGTCGGATCCTCCGACGCCCGCTTCCACGAAGAAGCGCAAAGACAAATCCTTGAAACCTAGACAGGTTGATTCGTCCGTTTCGGACGCCGGTCCTGCAGAAACTACAGTGGAGCAGTTGGATCCGGCTGAAGTTTCTGTTGAGTCTCAGGGGGAAACTTTGATTTTGCAGGATGTGGCCTCACAGGAGTCAGGTCAAGCTGAAGGGGCCTCTCAGGTTACTGTTCTCCCTTCTATGCCTAAGGTGGTTAGGCCTTCTGCTACTATTTCTAAGGCTTCTTCTAAGGGCAGGTCTGTTTTGCCTTCCTCTGGTGTCCCTCCAGGTACTTCAGGGTCTGTGCCTAAAAGCACATGCTTAAAATGGCAGAAGATTTGATTTCTTTAATTAGAGGTTCTATGCCCTCCTGATAAGAGGCCCAGGGTGGAGCCAGAGTTGGAAAGTTTGGATCAGGCCTCAGATGACTCAGACTCTTCTGCTGAAGATATTCAAGATTTCCCCCTTATTCAGATTCTGATGCAGAGGATTCCACTCCTTCTGCTTCTCCTCCAGAGGATTTTTCATTTTCAGAAACTCTGCATTCCATGAGGGAGCATTTTAAGTGGGAAGGACAGGATTTCTCTGATACACGGAAGAGGCTTAGGGAATTCTTGTTTTACCACAGCATAGACCCTTGGCTATACCTCCTGTTTTGGATGTTGTTCAAGATGTTTTCTCGGAGGCTTCCCTTAATCCAGATTCTTTGCCTCCTGCGCCAGTTAAACCGGACAGGTATTACAGGGTGCCTGAGGCTCATAAATATCTGTATAAGAGTCCTAGGGCGGACCCAGAAACTATTAGTCAGGGGCCTAAGGGTGTTAGAGCTTCTGTTGTAAAGAATCCGGTTCCTCTAGATAAGGAAGCTAGAGCTTTGGATAGATGGGGTAAGAAGGTGTATACCTCTTCTACTTTAGCAATGAGGGCTTTAAATTGCCAGTTTCATATGTTGAAGTATCAAAATTTCCTCCTTTCTCAGCTAAAATCTAAAGTGGATGCTTTGGCAGAGGGCATAGAGTGTAAAGAATTGCAAGATTTAGTACATGTCTCTGAACAGGTGGGTAAGCATTCTTTGCAGTGTGGTTTTGATGCTGTACAGGCCTCTTCTAGGGTGGCTGCCACTGGTTCAGTTCTTCGTAGGCACGCCTGGCTTAAGGATCAGAATTTGTCCGAGCATGTTAAAACTAGAATTCTGGATGCTCCTTTACAGTCTGAAGTTTTGTTTGGTCCCCCTGTGGAGTCGGTTTTGAAGAAAATGGAAGACAAGGCTAAGTCAATGCAGACTGTTAAAGATTTTTTGCAGGTTCAACCTCCTAAGTTTAGTAGAAATTGGCCTACTAAGGGGTGGACCTACCCTTCTTCTGATTCTCAGTCTAGGGGTAGATCTAGACGTGGCAGGGGCAGAGCTCACAGTACATTCAGGCCTAGAACTTGGAGTTCACCTGCACAATCTGCAGGTGAGGGCAGGGGCCAGTCCTTTCGTAAACAGGCCCAATGACCTGCATTTCCAGCTGCCAGATTCTTCTTCCCTGGCAGCTCCTTTGGGAGGAAAGTTAGCACTCTTCAAGCAAAACTGGCTTTTAGTCACCCAGGACAAATGGGTATTGGACATTATAAACCGAGGCTACAAGTTCTATTTCCATACATTGCCTCCTTTCAAAGGCATGCCAGACGTTCCTCCTCGGCAAAGGATAGAGGCTCACAAGCAGATTTCTTTACTTCTTCAAATAGGAGCTATACAGCCAGTTCCTCTGTCAGAAGTGGGACTAGGATTTTATTCTCGCCTGTTTCTAGTACCAAAGAAAGGGAACACGTGGAGACCAATTTTGGATTTATCTATCCTCAACACTTATCTGGACATTCCAAAGTTCAAAATGCTGACGTTACAACAGCTTTTACCTCTGTTGGGAAAAGATCACTGGATGGTAACTCTGGATCTCAAAGAGGCTTATCTTCATGTTCCTATCAGGCCCAGTTGCAGGAGGTACCTGCATTTTCGGGCTGGAAATTTATATTATCAGTTCTCTGCATTGCCCTTTGGCTTATCTACTGCGCCCAGAGTGTTCACAAAGGTTCTGGCTCCAGTGATAGCCTTTTTCAGGTTAAGAGGAATACAGATTTATCCTTATTTGGACGATTGCCTGATTATTGCACAACACAAAGACGAACTTCTGCATCATCTACAGTATGTGATGGTAGTGTTAAGATGCCTAGGGTATTCTGTGAACGAAATAAAGTCCAGTCTAGTACCCTCTCAGGACATGTGCTTTCTGGGTGTGAGACTGAATACAGCTTCCCAGATGGCCTTTTGACCCCGGACAAACAAAGAAGCCTTTCTCTTTATTTCCATCAAATGTCTCTACAGTCCAGGCTGACTGCAAGGACAGTCCTTCAAGCCTTGGGGTTCATGGCATCTTGTATTCTGGTGCTTCCCAATGCCAAACTGCATACGAGGAAGCTTCAATGGTATCTCAAAAATGTATGGACACAACACTGCCAAGATCTAGACACTGTCATTCAGATAATACCTTGCATTCAGAAAGAATTTTTGTGGTGGGCTCAGGAATGTCACCTAAACAAGGGACTCTCTGTGACCCGAGCAGAGGCGAGTCAGATTCTAACGACAGATGCCTCGGACAAGGCTTGGGGAGCACACCTCAATGGAAAATGGGTGCAAGACATTTGGCCTGTCAGACTTCAACATTTGCATATCAACTTGAAGGAGATGTTAGCAGTCCAATTTGCATTGATGGCTTTCAAAGATTTACTTCACCCAGGACAGGTGTTGATTCAAACAGACAACACTACTGTCATGTGGTACATCAACAAGCAAGGGGGAACCCATTCGTACCCTCTTTGCAGGCAAGCGATGATTTTGTGGGAGACTGCTCTCAGTTTACACCTCAATCTTCAGGCAAGGTTTCTACCAGGAGCACAGAACTCCTTAGCGGATGTGTTGAGCAGACAAATTGTGGATCCTCACGAGTGGAAACTGGATCCTCATGTGTTTCAAAAGTTGACAGTGTTATGGGGGACTCCAGACATAGATCTGTTTGCTTCTCCACTAAATTACCAGTTGCCAAAGTTTTGCACAAAAATGTTTCATCCCACAGCTTGGAAGGTGGATGCTCTATCATTCAGTTGGAGCAATCTTCATGTCTATGCCTTTCCACCTCTGCCTCTCATTCCCAAGGTACTCCTGAAGGCCAGAAAAGACAAGCCATCCATGATTCTGATAGCACCGGATTGGCCTCAACAGCACTGGTACCCACTACTGAGGAGTTTGGTATGGGAGCCTCCATGGCCTCTGCCTTTGATTCCACATCTTTTGTCTCAGGAGGGCAATCACTTCCTCAATGTCAAGATTCAGTCTCTGCATCTCACAGCCTGGCATATTCTGTTTTAGACCCTGGAGGGTCTCAGCTTCCACAACAAGTTTTGAATGTTATTTTGGAGGCCAGAAGGCCTAGTACAAGGAAAGTTTACGCTGATAAATGGAGGAGATTTTTTCTTTGGAGCAAAGTGAAGGACTTTGATGTTTCCAAGCCTGATTTAAGTGTTTCTCTTCAATATCTTACTGAGTTATTGGACAAGGGTTTATCTTTCTCCTCGATAAAGGTTCATGCTGCAGCCATTTCTGCTCACTATGACTGTGACCCTCCTTTATTTTCCCATCCTTTGTTTAAGCAATTTCTTAGAGGGGCAAAGAACATAAGACCCCCACGTAGAGCTCCTACTCCTGCTTGGGATCTCAATTTTGTGTTGGAAAAGCTTACTCTACAACCTTTTGAGCCTGCAGCTACAGCCGAGTTAAAGTATTTATCATAGAAGACTGCTTTTTTGTTGGCCATTACCTCTGCAAGAAGGGTTTCTGAATTACAGGCCCTTATGGCAGTGGAACCTTTCCTGATTTTTCATAAGGATAGGGTATCTTTGCGTACTAATCCTTCCTTTATGCCGAAAGTGGTTTCTAGTGTGGCCTTGAACCAAACTATTCATTTGCCTACTTTTTATGCAAACCCCCAAAATAAAGGGGAGAAGATTTTGCATACTTTGGATATTCACAGGCAGTTACGTTATTATTTGAGCAGAACCAAGGGGTTCAGGCAGTCTCAGCAGTTGTTTGTTTCTTTTGCTTTGGGTTCTCAGGGAAAACCTGTTTCAAAACAAACTATTTCTAAATGGATTGGGTTTTGTATTTCTTTCTGTTATTCCCATCATGGTAAGGAGATTCCGTCTGGAATCAGACCTCATTCCACTAGAGCTACTGCCACTTCTACTGCCTTTCTAAGGGGGGTAGCTACAAAATATATTTTGGAAGCAGCCACTTGGAGTTCAGTACATACTTTTTCCAAGCATTACCACCTTCCTCTTTATTCTAAGTCTAGGGCTGGATTTGCCACTGCAATATTACAGGGCATTTTAGCAGCCCCTAATGCTTTATGATTTTGCCATCCTCCCTTTACCTCTGCTTTGGGATTCTACCCATATGTAAGGACTGCAGCAATGTGAGATGAAGAACATAGTACAGTTTTGTACCTACCATAAATGTAGATGTTCGAAGATCCACATTGCTGCAGTCCAATTTACCCTCCCTCCTTCCCCTCTGTAGTTTGGCATGGTTATATGGTTTGGTTGATGGTTGTTGTTGGGCATGTTTTTGGGAGGTATCCTGTTTTTGGGCTGTGGCCTTTCTTTTTAGGGCCTTCTGACATCTGGGGCAAGAAAAGACTGAGGATATGACGCCGGTCATGCGCTTTTATACCCTGACGCTCTGATGTCAGATCTGAGCGCCCATGACCGACGTCAGCCTAATACTTTGGTATTCGGGCCGACCGAGGACAGCGGACTACCCATATGTAAGGACTGCAGCAATGTGGATCTTCGAACATCTACATTTATGGTAGGTACAAAACTGTACTTTTTGCTTGTTTAGTTTTATTGCCTCAAAATGCCCAGATTCACCAGTTAGACTGGAGAGTATACCTGAAACTGCCCTTTGGACATGCCTGAATAGATAAAGTGAGCTGTTATACTGATTGGCTGGTAGGGACGAATAGAGAGCCTTGATTGACTGGTAGGGACGAATAGAGAGCCTTGTTCTTCTGGACAGTATAGGGGGGGGTCTTGTGCTAGGGTTAATTAGTGTTTGCTATGAGTTTTGAGCAAGTACTGGGCTGTGAAATGAATGGTTTGAGTGCTTAAGTTGAAAGTTTGTCTAGTTCCAAGGGAAAAATTGAAGAGTAGACTTTGTAGAGCCAGGAATAGTTTAACCCTAGCTAACCGGTGCTGCCCGGGGCGCAAAACTGTGCAAATGCGGTTTTTATAGCAGGGAAATGAAAGATATGGAAATTAGCTCAAAATGGCTAATAAATTACTAACTTATGGGCTGAGACCACTCCTCCAGGAACAGATAGGCTGCTCAAAGCTCCTTTCTCTCACAGGTAAGCAGAGAAACTTCCTTCTATCGAAGTAAGGTATGGGCAACACAGAAACTTGTAACACAGCCCTGAATTCAGCAATAACCTGAAAGCTGGACTGTACTAGTTCAGAAAGGTGGGGAAAAAGTATGAAAATAAAGCAGATACAATCAAAAAAACACTTTAAATGCACATACATGGCTATCACACTTTAGTTTGTAGCCTACAACAGTTAAACAGATTATTTAAACACAAAAATTACTTAAAAAAACAAAATGACTGAGAAGGGCCACTTATGCAGACAGTACAAATAGTACCTAGATACAAAAGATGCAAATGTCAGTTTGCATACACACAGTACCTGTAGTCTATTGTTAGTGTCAAAGTTCGATGTTTCACGCTGTTCAGCTTAAACGACCAACAATAAGCACACCTTGCTTATCAAACGAAGTTATAAAAGAGATATTTTAACATACAGTTCCAGCTGTTCAGCTCCAAGCTCAAATGGGCAACCGAAGCTGCTCACAAGTCCTGATAACATTTAAAACATAAATCTCCGTCTAACAATGCTTGTACAACATCAACTCCAAAGACAAGCGTTAGGCGGATTCTAAAATAAATTGCTTTTATTATAAAGAACGGCAAGCGCTTTCGACATAAGTCTTTTTCAAGCCAACAAACAGTTTTACAACAGGAAGACACATGCTTTATATTCACATCAATTGTGATGTCATTTCCTATTAAAAATCTTAAAGTCATACTCTCTCAGCAGGAGTTCATCTAAATCAACTATGTATGTGCTTTGAATGCAGTTACCATATTTAACAGTCGTGCACATGATATTAGATTTCTCTGCAAATCAGTCTATATACGATCTTAATACATATACTAAAAATTATTTAAAACTTTAAAAAACATTTAGAATATTTAAAAATAAAGTTGTAATAACTAGCATGCTACCTACCAAAGGTGCATGCTGTACTTCATATTCCAACAAATTAAAGTGAAATGTCTACTGAACTATTTGCAGGACTTTCCACTCAAGCAATATGTCCAAATATTCCTTTGCATAGAAATGCAAATTCCCTACGGCAATCCTATACTATTTAGTATGGTATAAAATTTAAAACAATTATATAATTATAAAGGTAAGAACACATATAAAACATATAAAAAAATATAAAAAAATGTATACCCTATCATAATAATAATATTGTTAGTAGTAGTAGTAGTATTATACCTACTAATTTACAGAATAATGGGTAGTATAGCATGTATCCCTTAGATCACTGGGTAATCAAATCATTTAATTTAAACTGCCTATATTTATATATAATATATACACATTTAACATACATAATATACTTCAAAAAATAATTCATAATGTATAAAATGTAACTTGTACTATCATATATTATGGGGAGGCAACCTATTATGAAGCAAAAACTGTCTTTGCTCTCTAACTGGCAAATAAAAGGGACGTGCAACATATAGTACATAATATGGAATGTACACTATATATCAAGGTATACTATATAAAGAGACCAACATTTTGATAACCAATGCTATCATATTCTCTGCCTTACACACCACACCACGAAAGGTTCTTCCACGTATAAACGAAATGTAAAAAACAAAATGACTGAGAAGGGCCACTTATGCAGACAGCACAAATAGTACCTAGATACAAAAGATGCAAATGTCAGTTTGCATACACACAGTACCTGTAGTCTATTGTTAGTGTCAAAGTTCGATGTTTCACGCTGTTCAGCTTAAACGACCAACAATAAGCACACCTTGCTTATCAAACGAAGTTATAAAAGAGATATTTTAAGATACAGTTCCAGCTGTTCAGCTCCAAGCTCAAATGGGCAACCGAAGCTGCTCGCAAAAGTGTGTTTGGTAGTATTTTTTGGGTTTATCTTCTTTTTTCTACTGCTATTACACCACATCATGGCAGACGGCAATACACATGATGTACAAGTAGAACTTCCATATAAACCAGAAATTCAACGTAATAGCAGGACAAGGTTTGAGCAAGCTGTAACTGGCGATATTAATCAACTGCTATCATATGAAGTTGCCGTTGACTCTTTAGGAGAAGGATGTTCAGACAAGGAGTACCAAGGCCTTACGACACTCCTTCAAGAAATGGAGATGAATTTTTTTAAGTTGAAGATACTACAACTACAGAGACAGCATTTTGAAGTGTGCATAAAACGTAAAATTATTTCTAGGGGGCTTCGTATATTAAAGATGCCCACCACAGGTACTGTCTATCCAGATTTGCTTTGTATGTGGCAACAGATTAATTTGGATACGAGTTTTAAATGCATGGAATTACTTAATAATTATTTCTTACCACAGGAAAGCTCCCTTAGGGAACGAATACATAAACAACAGTTACATATGTATGATGTATACCCGAATCATATTTTACATGTCCTTATGGAAAAGTTGCTAGATAATGTGTTTATATATGAAAATAAATTGCTGCAACAGAAACAGGAAAAAATAAAAAGAGATACAGAGGATTTTAGAAGGGGTAATGTATTCACTTGGCCCAGAATAGATAGATCAGATAAAAATAGGAAGGATGATTCTAATGATAATAATATAAAAGCCTCAGACATCATTAATCCTAGTTTAGATGTAAGTAACACCAATAGAGCTGAGAAATTTAAAAAGAATGTTGATAAGAGGAATGTAGTAGTAACTACAGCTCAAGTTCATAGTGAGGCTAACAATGAGATCTGTGCCTCCCCAATGACCACAGTACATGATATATCAGTGTATGAAGATGCCAACACCAGAATAGACATATGTGAACACATAGATGTAGTTAGAACAGATAAGTCTGATACAACTAGCACAGACAATATAATTAGCAGAGAGGCTTCACCTAAAGCCGACATTCATCGTACAGCCCCTTTCCCCATTGTGAACCACTGGAGAGGAGGGGGGGGAGAGACCGTTCGATGAGCAGAGGGCGACAAAAGAAAAGAATAGCAGATTTCAATCATGTAGGCCCCACTCTGAAAAAGATGTGGCAAGGGGGGAAGAATCCCTAATATGGAACATCTCCAATAGAATACTAACTGAGGATGAAATATACGTGTTAGAGAAAGGACTCACTTTTATTCCCTCTAATAGGAGTGATATTTCAGACAACATTATGGATTTGAAATTATTTACAAGAAATTTACAACTAAAGCTTGAAATGGGGAATAGTGGAAGTGATCAGCACATTTTAAAAAAAAACAAGTACATATGTTTCGTCTTTACATCCTCTTATTGACGCTTTTTCCAAATTGGTGGAAAATGACCTACATGAGAATGAAAGAACTAACCAGAGTAGGAAATGGCAAGGTAATCTTAAACCAATACAAAGAAGAGCCCTAAAGACATTAAAAAATGATAAGAATATTATGATTAGACCCGCTGATAAATGTGGACCAACTGTCATAATGGACATGGAAAAATATATAGTCAGTATGAATAAAATGTTAAGTGAAGATAGATTCTACAAAAAGATTAATAAGCGCACTGTGGATAAAATATTTAATGATGTTGAGAGTAGATTGCAAAACATGTTATACGAAGGTAAGATCAATGAAGAATTATATAAATATTTCCATGTTGAATATCCAACTATTCCATGTATACAAGGTATACCAAAAATACACAAACATGAAACAGATCCACCAATGAGACCTATCGTGGCTGGAAGGGGATGGGTCACTGAGCCCATCTCTCTGTGTTTAGAACATCTACTGAGGCCCATAGTAGAGAAGGTTGAATACATTCTAAAGGACACTAAACAATTTTTGATGCTCCTGTATGAAAAAACCTTTAGTACATATAAACAAGGAAGGGACATTTTGGTTACATTAGACGTCCAGTCCCTTTTTTCAACCATTCCGAACAAGGAAGGTATACTTAGTATCAGGAGATGTCTAAAGAAAGATGGTACGCATACAGATAGCAAAATAGAAGTCATTTGTCAACTCATGGAAATAGTTCTGATGAACAATGTGTTTACCTTTTGCAATCAATTCTACTTACAAAGGGATGGCGTAGCTATGGGCACTTCATGTGCCAATAGCTACACCAACCTAGTCATGGCTGATTGGGAAACGGAGCATTTATTTAAAATAAGCAAATTTAAAGAAAATGCCCTGTTCTATACACGCTTTGTAGATGACCTCTTTCTTGTTTGGAAAGCTGAAGAAGCACTACTAGAGGAACTGCATCAAGATATGAATACAACTACAGAATATTTAAAGTTTACCATGACTAAGTCATATGAATGTATAGCATATTTGGATGTATTTGTACAGAGTCTACCAAACGGTTTATTAAATACAGGTATACATAGGAAAACCTGTTATAGGAATACATACCTACATCGGAGTAGCATGCACCCGAATCATATATTTGGCAATATTGTAAAGGGCCAAGCTATGAGGGTATCCAGGTTAAGTTCAGATCAGCAAGGATTTCAGACAGGAATTAATGAACTTAAATGGAAATTCCTGAATCGGTCATATAGTTCGGAAGAAATTGATGCAAGTCTCTTGGAGATAGAGAATATGAGGAATGATAGGGCACAACCTTATTTTACAAATGGAAAAAGCAAGGCAGAGCCTTTGGTTAGTGCTATGAATTGTCCAGTTAGGATACCACTTTTTTACACACAAGATTTAAAATATATTAGAGGTATATATAGTAAATATTGGGACATCTTATTAACTGACCCTAACATCTCAGCTTTATTAGATATCTCTCCTCGTTTTACATATAAGAATAAACTAAATCTGTATAGGATGCTTTGTGGACCGGACAGGCTAAATAATAGGATTGAAAATAGGACCCAAGGTGCAACTAAAAAATGTAGAAGATGTAATTACTGTGAATTTGTTAAAGAGACTAACATATTTGTACACCCAGTAACAGGGCAACAATTTGAGTTCTTAGCAGCAGCAACATGTGATACTGAGCATGTGATATACCTGGCTACCTGCACCAGCTGTGCCGCATTTTATGTAGGCAAGACAGATCGAAGGCTGAGGGATAGAATTAGAGAACATCTATACCACATTAGGATAGCCTCATCTAGAAATGCTCTGTCTAAACATATTGGGAGTACCTCTACGGAACATAATTTTAAATTTCAAGTAATTCAAATAAATCCGGTGACTATTAGATGTGGAGATGTTTTCAATGAGACAGAACAGAAGGAATCCAAGTGGATAATTAGGTTGAGGGCGGATCGAGAACCGGGTATAAATGACAGAGTTTCAATAAAACCTACCTTAAAAGCTAGAAAATTAAAAAGATAGTCTTATAGCCTTAAACTACTGACTATCTATAGCTGACAGATACACTAGCACAGTGAATCACTAGCTAATTTTCTATGGCAAATGGGACCCTAGGTATTGACATATAACTAGTATAGAACCTAGCGTCTGCCCTACCACAATTATATCATAAATTTTATCATAATGTTGGCATGTTGTGATTCCATTAGATCAGGAGTGTCCAACCCGCGGCCAGCGGGCCGCATGCGGCCCGCGACCCTTAAATTTAAATTTAAATTTAATTTCACTTTTTTTCCGTGTGTTTACACGTCCGCGTAGTTTTGCTCTTCTGCGCATGCGCCAACTTTCTTTTTTTTACGTTTTTTCCATACCAGCGTCTTTCCGCTGGTATGCTTATCTTAAAACACCGTTCGGGCGATTTTTATAAAGAAAAGCTGCAGGAAGGAGCGAGATCGTAGCGTAGCCGTAGAGAGAGGATTTATTTAGTTTATTTCGTTGTGTACACACCGACTACACTACAACAAAGGTAAGTTTTATAATCCAAAGTGTTTTGTTTTGAAGTTAGTGTTTAGAATTATTATAGACAATATATTATATGCATTATTCCATTTAATAAAGCAGTGTGGGTCTGAATTAACTTCCCTGTGTTATGACAGCAATAAGAATAATACACTCCTCATGAGACATTTGTAACTGCTGAAATTGTAACAAGTCTGCCATTTTATAATATAAAATGAGAAAATGTGTTCCAGCTGCATTTCTAAAGCTAGGGTGGGATTAGACAGGAGTGCTTGGTACTGCTACTCAGAATAGAGTTTTGTGTACTAGTCTTGGTGTTTTAACAGTAGCAGGGGCAGCTGAAGTGACCCTGCAGTGCTGTGTCAGCATTATCTATTATGTTTTCTGATGAGTCTTTCATAGCAACTGCCCTTACTTGCCACAATCAGTGCTCCCTATATGGCAGTTTGAATGCTTGAAGCAGGCAGAAAATCAATGCTTTTAAGAAAGTGCTCACCTCCTTTTGCAGAACAATCAACAAGGTAAAAATTTAAAGTTGAAGAACAACTGACTGGCAGTAGTAATTCAAATGCTGAATGTTCTGTGATGCACAAAATAGATATTGTGAATGAATTGTGTACATACAGAAGTATGCATGTATATACACTGCTGTACTTTGTATGAATCTCTGTACACCCAGTCAACTGAATATCACTGTCACTGTTTTCCAGTAATATTGTCAAATATATCAGAAACAAACGCTCTTTCATTTGAATATTGCACGTTATGTACGCACTTTTCTCAGTTACTTTGTGCAATCTGAGAAAATTGATGGCTCTGAGAGTGTAGTAATTGTCCCTAAGCCACTGATAGCCAGATAAAACAGAAAACAAAAAATACATATTTTTTTTTCCTCTGCAGGTGCTCCCCTTTGTCCCTAACTATTTGTACAATTTCAGAAAAAAATGGTATGTATGAAAGGATGTGGTGAGTTGTTCTACAGAGCAACTGAGTACAGGAAAAAGCTTTTTTCCTTCCCCTTTATTTCTTTGCTAGCTTATTTCAGGAAATGCATATTCACTGATTGACATTCTTCATATTTTACATCTTCTTCATTAAGATTCTAGCATTTTGTCAGCATCTTGTGACGTACACAGTTCTGAACTCTCAGCAAACTGTTTGCGAAAGAACCCAAACCAATCACAGCCGTAAATAAGTAATATATCAGAAATTGAACAACTAGATATTTACCCTTCAACTACAGGCTTCCTAAAATTGTCATGGAATTCACTGTTCAGTAAATTATTTTATTTGCTGTAACAAAGTGTGATTGCAGATAAAAGGTCTATCATTCATAGCATAATGTTAATAAGGAACTTAGAAATGTCTTCCTCAGTTTGCATTTACCCTTATATAGCTTTGATGCAAAAAGTCATTAATAGGCATCTGAAATACACTTCCTGTTGTTCATTAGATTTTTAAAAGTTTGTACATACTTCATGCATTTTTTCATACTAAAAAGGTGCTAACAATTGTGCATATTATGCTATGTTATTTAAGAAGAGGAAGTGTTAAGAGCAAGTGTTCCTATCACCTTGTGATTAAGCACATTCAGGTGTACCCTCAGGCTAATATGATATCACTTACTATCTTGATGTTGAAAGCCAGCTAGTTCCTATTGCTAATTATTTTTAATATTTAAAAGAAAGCTTGCACTGCGCTAACTGCATTATAGATAGAATAGTTGCACATGCATGATGCATAATGTTGTTATACATTTTATAAATAACTAAAGGTAAATCAGTGTGTGCATTGATTAGGCGATTATGGTTATAGGGTACCATATGTGTGGAGTATAGCTATGTTAAGTAGGTATTATTATATGTTGTACAAAATACTTCATTTGACATCTGTAGTAGCATAGACAATAAAACTCTTCTGTTTCTCCCTCCAAGACCATTGGCTCTCCAAGTCATATATATTTGTTTTTGTTTCTTTAGTCCTCCCCCTAACCTGTGATATGGGGTGATTTGTAGGCACAGATTTTTGATTTCAGGTAATACACATTGTTGTCTTCTTATGTTTCCTTAATTTATAAGTTAATTCTGTTTATGAAGCCTTTTTGTAAACTTTTTGTAAGAAATTCTTGTGCAAAAGTCAGATTTATAGCAATCTTGAATCAAATACTAAGTCTTAAATAATGGACAATGGCTTTTGTATATGTGTTTGTGGTGAAATTGCTCAAGCATCGGTAGCACACAGAAAAAAAATGAATAGCTTAATGCCAAATGTTGTTTTCCATAGGAACTAATTTCTGGCGTGGTTTCTAAGTGTGCGCCAGCAATGATTCTCTTGCTTGGGGAGATTTCTCCCTTCTGTGAGATGATGCAGCCATGGAATCAGTATATATTTGTTTGTGTCTTTCGGCTTTTCCTGGTTAGGGGTCGCCACAGCGGAACTCCAGTCTGCTAAAGATTGGTAGTTGATTTTTACGTGCCGAGTTACCAGCCCTGACGCACAACCTTCAACGAAGGTACGCCCATTCACCCATGTCTCCACACTGAAGATGTTATAGCTGAGAATTGAACTAGACAGCAACACACAACCGCAGCACCACCACCACGGTCTAATTAGGAGGTGTGAATATTAGTCATTAATAAATATAAGCATATTACACAAGTGAAACAGTCTCTGCCAAAGTGACCCCCTCCAGCATATTACTACCCCTCCTCCCATTCTGCCCTAACTGAGGTGGGTTCATAGGTTCATAACTAGGCTATCTGCCCTAGGGCATTTATAAGCCTAGCCAGAATGTGTTTGGCTTTCACCACCCATTTTAAATTTATTTTGCTATGCCCTTTTTCGAGGTTAGTATACTGTGCCTCTGTCTAACAGTGACACAGAAATGATACCGGGTAAACCTACGATCGCCCATCCACTCATCAAGATTCCTCTTGAAGAGAGTCAATGAGGACTCTGCCTAACCTGGACTGGGATTTTATTCCAGAGTGAAGGGAGCCTCTGGGTTATGAATTTGTCCCTCCAGCATGTCCTATTTATTTCAGTGCTGAGGTTCAAGTCTCTCGAGTCGTAGCTCGATGGGATTTGGATTTTCTGAGGTGCAGCATGTCCATTAATTCCGGGTTGGACATGGCTTTATACGTCAGGCACAGATTGCCTCTGAACAGGCGGTATGCCACTGAGTAGAGCTGGAGTTTCTTTAACCGGGCAGCATATGGCATCTGTTTGAGCCCTTTGATCCTCTTGGTGAGGTACTTTTGGGGTCTTTCCAATTGCTGCAGGTGTCTGGTAAGGTCCATCCCAAAGGGGCATTGTACTCAATTATGGGCCTGGTGAGGGTAAGATGCTACTCAAGGGCAGGGTCATACCGGCCTGGTCTACATGCTCAGAGAGCTCCTTTATGTCTCTTTTCATGTAGTCCAGGGAGGTACGTCTCAGGTCATTCACACCAGCATGGACAATGACTGAGTCATATTTGTACTTGTCTTGCAGTGACCTGAGTGCTTGTGTTATGTGGCGGATCCTAGCGCCCGACAGGCTGCTCACCGTGACCCTCTCCTTGTTCAGCCTGGTGAGCGGGACGTCAGTGTGCCTGACGATAGTCACCTATTACAAGTGTATCAGGTGTGTTGTTTAGTCTTAAGGGCTGTGACTGCTTGGTACACTGGCTTTGTGAGCTATGTGTTGCACGTGTTTTGTTTTGGGGTAGCGGTTGCTTGGGTGTCTGCTTTGGAGGTGTCTGCTGCTTAGGCAGATAAAATCTCAGGACATTTGCCATTTTTTTAAATTTTTTGTCAGGACACAACTGCCCAAAGAGGGACTGTCCCTCGCAAAGTGGGACAGGTGGTAACCCTAATTGAACTATGCTGACTCATTTGTAAAATTACTTGGTAATTATACAGTCTGAATAATTCATTACAATATTTCAGTTTGTTATACTGTTCCATTGGTTATTCCTCAGTGCTGTCTATACTAGGCAAAATGACTCAAAAGAAAGGGGTGTTAAAATCTGTAGTCTAGTGAACGTCCATCAAACTAATATGAAACGGAGGTCAATATGTATATATAATATATATTGATTGTGGCCTTTTCCAGTAGTTATCTGTCTGCATGTCTGTCTGTTAACTGACTATGTAAGCTAGTCTGTGAACATCTCAATGCATTCGTGCTTGAAGTGTTTTAAGCATTCCTGAATTTCACAATTGCCTGTTGCAATTACTGAAGTAAGCATCACGAGTGCAAATTACATACAAAACAAGGCGTTATGACAAAAAATACTTTTTGTCTTAAAATAAATAAACAAACCAGCCACAATTAAAAGGTTTTTAAATATATTTAATAATAAACAATAAAAAGAATAAGACAATATTCAATAACTCAATGAATAAAGTGACACAGTTCAGAATTGCAGGAAATATGTTAAAAAAACATTGCAAGACAGTCTCAAAATACAGAAAACATCTACTAATCTTGCTATATTGCAATCTGTCCCTAAGAGAGGTTACTTAACTCTCAGAAATGTGCCTAAGGCCCCTGGCCTAAGCCCTGGAACTGGAAGTCATAAAACAGTAGTAAACAGTTTTACATTTGAAACCTGTCATTTTGTCTGTTTCCACACAAAAGAACTTCTGGCTGCAGTGTAGACATCCTGTCTTGTTGATGAGATAACACAGTCGTAAAACAATTCACTTCATTTGTTACCTAGCATTTGGCAAAACTCCTTCTCTATCAATACAGACAGTTATAAAAGAATTCACTTCTGTTCTTACTGTTGTCAAATTTAACTCTTTATGTTCCAACTTCTACCTTACAGCACACATCTGCATAGGTATAGTTACAATACACACATTTCTGTTCTTTCCCAGCAGGGTACACTGGTTACATTCTTGAAGCTCAGTACAGAACATACAGTTCAACACACACTTCTGCACCAATAGTTTAATATACACATATGTATAGTTTTTTTTACATTTGTAAGACAAGCATAGGAAGCATATTAATATTCAAAAATGACACACAGAATTATGTACATTGTACAAAATAACATCTAGCTGGGCTGGCAGCCTCACAACCGCTTTACCCAAAACTTTGGCCCAAAAGGGATGATGATGCATTTGTTGGCATTCGGCTTGCGGTCATGTGTATGGCACCAGTCATTTGTTTGGGTGAGACCCTCTTATTCAGAATTGTTTTATTAAGTCAGTGATGTGAATTCTTTACTTTATTGCAAATTTGTTGGCTTAATTTTGTGGATTGTAATACTGTAGGGCTGCTAATGTTGACATTTTACCTACTTTGGACGGCTGGAGTGGTTTTCGCAGTGTGAATTGGTAGTACAGTAGTAGTGAATTAATGACAGTGTCAGTGTGTGCCAGTTTTTTTCATTGCAAGTGAATGACTTTTCTTGGGTAGCATGCAAAGTACACAGTATTTAACTTGAAACTTGATGGTACAGCTCTGATTATGTCATTGAAAGCTGCCATTCTTGTAGCAGTAAGAAACTGTTGATTACATGCAGCTAACCATACATGTTCATAGCTCTTTCGCAGTCCATCTGAATTTCATGAATTATGAAGAACTTTTCAAAATGCCCAGTATTACTGGCACAGAGTACAGACCAACAGTCACAGTAAATGTGATGTGCTTTATGCGTAATGGATGTTTTGAAGACTAATGGCATTAGTACTACAAATGAAACAAAGTGCCTCACTGGCCCTCATATGTAATCTGCCCAACAGGATGGGTAACTGTAAATTCACCCCAGGGATATTTTTGTGTTATTTTGCAGATGTGAAATGATCCCTTGAACACCATTAACATATACTACTACAAGTATGGATAGTTTTAATTTTTATTTCCTTATTTTTAATGTAAATTGTTAGCCATTGTTTTAAAATTATATAACTAGGAATAAAGTAGTTAAGTTACTCCTCTTTTACTTTTCAGATGGCTTCTACATCTGGTCAAACCAAAACCGTGAAAGCATAAGATAGCGGACGAAAGAAGAGTCTTTCAGGAAAATGGACTGATGAGTACTTCTTTGTTGAATCGCATAACAAAGCGCTCTGTCTCGTGTGCAGAGAAGTGGTATCCGTTTTCAAGGACTACAATTTAAAAAGGCATTATATTCAAACGCACCCCAAATTAAGTGAATTGCAAGGAGTGTCCCGTCAACAGAAAATATCAGAATTAAAAAGTCTTACATTTCAACAACAGCTGTTTCGAAAATCAGCTACTCAACCGGATTCTTTACTGAAGGCAAGTTATGTTGTAGCAAATTTAATTGCGAAAAAATCCAAGCCATTTGCCGATGGTGAATTTGTTAAAGAATGCCTTGAAAGTGTAGCAGACATAATTTGCCCTGAAAAAATCAGAATTTTCTAAAATCAGTTTATCACACCAGACAATCGCATAGGCGTGTGGAAGATATAGCCAAATCTATTGAAAATACGTTGGAATCTCGTGTGCAACTTTCAAGTATTACTCCATAGCTTTGGATGACAGCACTGATATTACAGATACGGCACAACTTGCCATATTTATTCGTGGTGTTGACAACGATTTCAATATTACTGAAGAACTGGCCTGTATGGTTCCACTGAAAGACACAACGAAGTCTGCTGATCTGTACAAGGCAGTAAAAGAAACACTGGCAAGATTTTCCTTGACCATCACAAACCTGTCTGGCATAGTAACTGATGGTGCTCCAGCTATGGTTGGAAAGAGGGAAGGACTAACAACACTGATGGAAGAAGATGCAAAACAGATCAGTAATGTGCGTTTCATGAAGTACCACTGCGTTATACATCAAGAAAATTTGTCTGCACAGACTTTAAAAATGGAAAATGTTATGAATATTGTTGTTAAAACAATAAATTTCATAAGATCAAGAGGATTAAATCACCGCCAGTTTCAGGAGTTTCTGACTACTTTGGAATCTACCTATGGAGACATCTTGTACTTTACTGCAGTGAGGTGGTTAAGTCGTGGAAAAATGCTGAAACGCTTCTATGACTTACGAGATGAAATAAAGTCCTTCATGGAGTTAAAAGGAAAGCCTGTACCTGAATTTGAAAGTGCAAGCTGGATGGCTGATTTAGCCTTCTTAGTAGACATCACTGCTCATTTAAACGACCTGAACTTGCGCCTCCAAGGGGAAAATCTATTAATAAATGACATGTTTCAAACAGTGACGGCATTTGAAATGAAACTGAAATTGTGGCACAGTCAGATTAAGAACAATAGCTTCATTCACTTTGCAACACTGTCTGAGCAAAGCCATGCAAATACTGAAAAATATGTGGCATTACTTAATAGTTTAGCACAGGAGTTTGAAAGCAGATTTCAAGATTTTAGAAAACACCAACAACAGTTCAGTATATTTGCTACTCCATTCTCAGTTGACATCGACATGTTGCCTGCAAACCTGCAACTGGAATGCATAGAATTGCAGTCAGATATGCAACTTAAAGAAAAATTTCTGCAAGCATCTTTATTTGACTTTTATAAGTTATACCTACCCAAAGAAAAATATCCATCACTTCACGAACATGCCCTGTTCATGACATCTCTTATGGGGGGTACATACATTTGCGAGCAGTTTTTTTCTCGTATGAAGCATACAAAAAATAAAATCGGAACAAAAATTTCAGATGAGCATCTTGAAAATACTCTTCGCATCGCCACTACATCTATCAAACCTGATATAGACGCACTGGTATCAAAAAGACAAGCTCAGTCTTCACATTAAAAAGGTTATGCTCATAATGTTTGTCTACTCTACTACACAAAAGAACAATCCTGACTTGACAGCCTGAACCTCCTGATATGGACACTTAAGTATAACAAGAACTAGGACCAATAAGTTTGAAGTCTGCAAAGGTCTGTGCCTGGCTGCACCCTTGTGAACTGGTTTCACGAATAAACATTGCCACTACTATTTTATTTTAAAGTCACTTATTTCTTTAAATGTGAGAAATGCAGATTGGAGAGGCAACTGCAAAACAGCATGTGTGAGTTTACCTTGTGAAACTGGAGTGTGTTTTGGCATACTACCATGTTCTTTGTGTCTCCACAGTAAGTGGGTGAACCAAAGTTAAATGTGTTGTACCATCTGTTAGTGACAGTGAAACAAATGTAAAAATAAAAATTGTTCATTTTTTAAGAAGTAAAAGTGTCATCATTCCTGATATTGCCAGTGCCATATTTCAGGGACAGATTGCAAAGCTAGAAACAGAAGAATACATGAGCGCTTTGGACAACATATGGCCATAAAGGACATGATGGAAGACATGGAAACCAGCAAAATCACAGGTATGATCTCATACAAATTGAAAGGTTTGTACTGTTTTTTAAATAATTAGAAAGAGATATTGAATTTTAGGGCAAATATTATGCATTTATTAATTTATTTATATTTATTAATTTATTTATTGTTCAAATTAACCTACAATACAGCCACATTAGTCCGCATTCCGCATAAACCAGTGTTTGTTTTTTTTTTTTTTTTTTTTTTTTTTGCTCTTCAGTTAATGTGAGACTTTTTTTTTTTTTTTTTTGCGGCCCTTGCAACTGAAAAGGTTGGACACCCCTGCATTAGATGATTGCATCAATAACGTTTTAGTGTGGCGTATATGCCCAAGTGGATGGACAACTATTTGACTATCATAAAATCTATAGATTAAGCCCTTATATTAGAGTAGTATATCTACCCTCGACAAGTGGGATTTTCCCTCTAATTCGTAAGGCAGAGAATATGATAGCATTGGTTATCAAAATGTTGGTCTCTTTATATAGTATACCTTGATATATAGTGTACATTCCATATTATGTACTATATGTTGCACGTCCCTTTTATTTGCCAGTTAGAGAGCAAAGACAGTTTTTGCTTCATAATGGGTTGCCTCCCCATAATATATGATAGTACAAGTTACATTTTATACATTATGAATTATTTTTTTGAAGTATATTATGTATGTTAAATGTGTATATATTATATATAAATATAGGCAGTTTAAATTAAATGATTTGATTACCCAGTGATCTAAGGGATACATGCTATACTACCCATTATTCTGTAAATTAGTAGGTATAATACTACTACTACTACTACTAACAATATTATTATTATGATAGGGTATACAATTTTTTATATTTTTTTATATGTTTTATATGTGTTCTTACCTTTATAATTATATAATTGTTTTAAATTTTATACCATACTAAATAGCATAGGATTGCCGTAGGGAATTTGCATTTCTATGCAAAGGAATATTTGGACATATTGCTTAAGTGGAAAGTCCTGCAAATAGTTCAGTAGACATTCCACTTTAATTTGTTGGAATATGAAGTACAGCATGCACCTTTGATAGGTAGCATGCTAGTTATTACAACTTTATTCTTAAATATTCTAAATGTTTTTTAAAGTTTTAAATAATTTTTAGTATATGTATCAAGATCGTATATAGACTGATTTGCAGAGAAATCTAATATCATGTGCACGACTGTTAAATATGGTAACTGCATTCAAAGCACATACGTAGCTGATTTAGATGAACTCCTGTTGAGAGAGTATGACTTTAAGATTTTTAATAGGAAATGACATCACAATTGATGTGAATATAAAGCATGTGTCTTCCTGTTGTAAAACTGTTTGTTGGCTTGAAAAAGACTTATGTCGAAAGCGCTTGCCGTTCTTTATAATAAAAGCAATTTATTATAGAATCCGCCTAATGCTTGTCTTTGGAGTTGATGTTGTACAAGCATTGTTAGATGGAGATTTATGTTTTAAATGTTATCAGGACTATTTGTGAGCAGCTTCGGTTGCCCATTTGAGCTTGGAGCTGAACAGCTGGAACTGTATGTTAAAATATCTCTTTTATAACTTCGTTTGATAAGCAAGGTGTGCTTATTGTTGGTCGTTTAAGCTGAACAGCGTGAAACATCGAACTTTGACACTAACAATAGACTACAGGTACTGTGTGTATGCAAACTGACATTTGCATCTTTTGTATCTAGGTACTATTTGTGCTGTCTGCATAAGTGGCCCTTCTCAGTCATTTTGTTTTTTATATTTCGTTTATACGTGGAAGGACAAAAATTACTTAGTTCAAGTGCAGGCAGCAAATAGGTACAATATGTAACAGAAACAAGCTTTTTAAATCACAGAAACACTAAACAATTGGTGTTTTAGGCAGAATTAGTTAAAGACAGCAAGAAAATGCAGAAAAATTATACGTAATCACTCCAAAGTCTCTCTTTTGTCTCTCTGCTGCTGTAGAACTCTGCAAGACACCTGGCAGGCACTTGCTGAGCTGAATACAAGTGCAAAAAAATGCACAAATGCATTTTTTATAGCAAGGAAATGAAAGATATAGAAATTAGCCCAAAATGGCCAATAAACTACTAACATCTGGGCTACAGCAAACAAGACGCACAAATTTCAGAAAGAAACAGTTCAAATAAGCAGGCACAATAAGCCTTTAACCAGAAATTCCCAGCTCAGAAGGGCAGAATCTAGCCTCTCCTCCCACAAGAGTGCAGACCACAAACCTTCTTAATGTAAAATAACTGGCCTGAAGCCCAAGTGCTTAAACCAAAACTAATGCATTTTTAGAATAACAGACACTGAGCGTTCAGTCAGCAATTCCCAATTTAGAAGGATGTAAGTCACCTGTCCTGCCACAACAATGCAGTCCACAAACCTTCTTAATGTAAAACAACTGGTCTGAAGCCGAAGTGCTTAAACAAAAAACAGTGAAACAAATAAATAAGCAAATAAATGCAGTACTATTTTAACACAATATTCATTGAAACAATAAAAGAGAAAAAATAAAATGCAGTACTATCTTATAACACTGCAAGTTTGTACTTATCTCAGCTTATAATAAAGTTGATGTAGGTATGTAACAGCTAACCAAACAGCTCAAGTATTCAGGTATTCATCAGAAATAATTTCAGAGATAAGGGACTAAGACTTAAAGGCACAGAGAAACCCTCTAGGCTTAGACTTCAACACCGAATATCAATGAAGTGAGAAGAATAAACCCACTAACTGCAGAGAGAGAGAGAGAGAGCTCACAATTTTCAGTGAAACAAATAAGCAGATAAATGCAGTACTATTTTTAACACAATATTCAATGAAACAATAGAACAGAAAAAATAAAATGCAGTACTATCTTATAACACTGCAAGTTTGTACTTATCTCAGCTTGTAATAAAGTTGATGTTGGTATGTAACAGCTAACCAAACTGCTCAAGTATGCAGGTATTCAGCAGAAATAATTTCAGAGAGATGGGACTAAGACTTAAAGGCACAGAGAAACCCTCTAGGCTTAAACTTCAACACTGAATATTAGTTAAGTGAGAAGAATCAACCCACTAACTGCAGACAGAGAGAGCTCACAATTTTCAGTGAAACAAATAAATAAGCAGATAAATGCAGTAGTATTTTTAGCACAGTATTCAATGAAACAATAAAACACAAAAAATAAAATGCAGTACTATTTTATAACACTGCAAGTTTCTACTTATCTCAGCTTGTAATAAAGTTGATGTAGGTATGTAACAGCTAACCAAACAGCTCAAGTATGCAGCTATTCAGCAGAAATAATTTCAGAGAGAAGGGACTAAGACTTAAAGGCACAGAGAAACCCTCTAGGCTTAGACTTCGACACCGAATATCAATGAAGTGAGAAGAATAAACCCACTAACTGCAGACAGAGAGAGAGCTCACAATTTTCAGTGAAATAAATAAGCAGATAAATGCAGTAGTATTTTTAACACAGTATTCAATGAAACAATAAAACAGAAAAAATAAAATGCAGTGCTATCTTATAACACTGCACATTTGTACTTATCTCAGCTTGTAATAAAGTTGATGTATGTATGTAACAGCTAACCAAACAGCTCAAGTATGCAGCTATTCAGCAGAAATAATTTCAGAGATAAGGGACTAAGACTTAAAGGCAGAGGAAAAACCCTCTAGGCTTAGACTTCAACACCGAATATCAATGAAGTGAGAAGCATAAACCCACTAACTGCAGACAGAGAGAGAGCTCACAGTTTTCAGTGAAACAAATAAAGAAGCAGATAAATGCAGTACTATTTTAACACAGTATTCAATGAAACAATAAAACAAAAAAAATAAAGTTCAGTACTATCTTATAACCAGGGGCGGCCCATGCTATTGGACTGCCGGACTGCAGCCCCCTCAGAACAAAAAGAAGTAAAAATAGAAAAAAAAAAATCTTTTTAAAATTTCGTGGACTTCGCGCATGCGCAGTAGTCCCGACTACTGCGCGTCTATGCGCATGCTCCAGGCAGTCCGGTAGTCCCCATAGGGAAACACAAGGAGACGTCTGTGCACTTTTAAAGTGCACAGACTCGCTGGGATAATGTGTTGGGGCCAGACTGCAACAGCAGCAGACGGAAAGGACAGAACAGTCTCGTCGGGAAGGAGGTTTGATTTCAGGGATCTCGCGGGTCTTCGGAGTATTGCGCAGGCAGGATGTACGTTAGCTGGATATTATGGAGAACGGACAGGTAAGTGTATGGTGCTTTTTACTATGTATGGTACTTGCTGCTTTTATACTTGTTTGAATTTATGGTGTGTGTGGGTGTGTGTGTGTGTGTGTGTGTGTGTGTGTGTGTGTGTGTGTGTGTGAATGCCCCAGGTGCTCATAGTGGTGTGGTAGGGAATACCTCAGGCTTGAACCCTGTACCCTGTATGCAGGTGTTAAAGACTTGAGTTCCCTACCCACCACCATATGTAAAAAAATTGCAGATTTTTGCCTCATATTTGATCTGATCTGTTCCTCATAATATCTGTGGTTTGTAAATGTTGCAATGCTTGATATTTGATGGTGTAGTAGTAGCATTGTTGCCTCACAGCTGCAGGTTCTCAGGTTTGATTCTTGGCTGGGGTTCCTTCTTTGTGGGGTCTGTTATCTTCTCCCTGTGTTTGTGTGGGTTTGCTTTTATTTGATTGTGCACTGGTAGCATTGTTGCCTCACAGCTGCAGGTTCTCAGGTTTGATTCTTGGCTGGGGTTCCTTCTTTGTGGGGTCTGTTATCTTCTCCCTGTGTTTGTGTGGGTTTGCTTTTATTTGATGTTGCACTGGTAGCATTGTTGCCTCACAGCTGCAGGTTCTTAGGTTTGATTCTTGGCTGGGGTTCCTTCTTTGTGGGGTCTGTTATATTCTCCCTGTGTTTGTATGGGTTTGTTTTTATTTGATGATGCACTGGTAGCATTGTTGCCTCACAGCTGCAGGTTCTCAGGTTTGATTCTTGGCTGGGGTTCCTTCTTTGTGAGGTCTGTATCTTCTCCCTGTGTTTGTGTGGGTTTGCTTTTGTGTCCTCCCATGTTACAAAGACACGTCTGCATTATTTCTTCCTGGGCCTCTGCTGAAAATTGTTTTTTTGTTCCAAGTCAGACTGTCCTGATTTACAAATGTTAAATAAAATTGACAGGCATTTGAATTTCAGACTTCAGGTTTCTGAATGTTTCATTCCTTGCATATTTGATGGTGCAGTGGTAGTATTGTTGCCTCACAGCTATAGGTTTTCTGGTTTGATTCTTGGTTGGGGTGGCTTCTGTGTGGAGTCTGCATCTTCTCCCTGTGTTTGTGTGGATTTGCTCTGGTGCCCTGCCATTTTACAAAGACGTGTCTGCAGTATTAATCCCTGCGTCTCTGCTGAAAATTGTTTTTGTTCTGTCCGCAGTAAAATTGACAGGCATTTGAATTTCAGACTTCAGGTTTCTGAATGTTTAATTCCTTGCATATTTGATGGTGCAGTGGTAGTATTGTTGCCTTACAGCTATAGGTTTTCTGGTTTGATTCTTGGTTGGGGTGCCTTCTGTGTGGAGTCTGCATCTCCTCCCTGTGTTTGTGTGGATTTGCTCTGGTGCCCTGTCATTTTACAAAGACGTGTCTGCAGTATTAATCCCTGGGTCTCTGCTGAAAATTGTTTTTGTTCTGTCAGCAGTAAAATTGACCGGCATTTGAATTTCAAACTTCACGTTCTTCAGAATACATAGTAGCACAACCTTTTTTTCTAACAATTTTCTAAGTTTATAAGATGAATATTTTAAATTTGTCCCTATTTTTGGGACTGTATTCCCCCATTATTGGCTTCGTCCAGGTTTTTGTGCTAAGGTTGACAGCTATGGCAAGAACTGAATTCACTGAATATGTCTGAGGGCTGTATTCCCTCATTACTGGGTTTGTCCAGGTGTTTTGTACTAAGAGGTTGACAGCTATGGTGAGAACTGAATTCACTAAATGATAGCCATTTAAGTTTCAGTCTTCCTCTCTTTTACAAAGCAGCTGATGTGGCGTAGTGGTATGTTACTCTGACTGTTTTTGCTCAGGGACCTTGGCAGTAAAATGTATGGTGGCAACACAACATTTTATTCTAGCAACTTTCCAAGATTATACAAGCAATGTTTAATGTGTCCCTGGTTTTTGGGCTTTTGACCCCCCCCCCCAATACATTTTGGCTTTTTCCAGTTTTCTTGAGCTGCAAAGTTGAGATGCAGTTGAGTATTGAGTAGATTTTACAAGGAGCTGAGAGCTGCAGGGGAATAGAAGTTTAGTGCTTTGCCTAGTTAATACTATAGCACAACAGGTTGTGTACTTGCTTTTGATGCAGAAGGCTGTGGGTTCTACTCCCACAAAGGGTGGATGCTGCCGTGCTGAGAATGTTCTCCTTGGGGAAGATACTAACTATGAGTCTGTTATCAGTTTGCCATCCATTTCCTCTTGCAATATTATTACTAGCTTATCATTTTTTAATGTAATATAGGCAATTTATTCCTGAGGGGCAACAGACACTTTATTTTTCGATGAAACCATGAAATATAAAGGTGATTGCTAGCAGCAACCGCTTCATTAGTTACAGATTTCTTTAATGTGGAATTATTTAGATGACTTACTTCAGAGATTGTGCATATTTACTGATAATGGACTGTAGAATTGTGCATATTTACTGATAAAGGTGGACTGTAGAATTGTGCATATTTACTGATAATGGTGGACTGTAGAATTGCTCATATTTACTAATAATGGTGGACTGTGGAATTGTGCATATTTACTAATAATGGTGGACTGTAGAATTGTGTATATTTACTAATAATGGTGGACTGTGGAAGTCTGAGTAGACTTTTTTATGATAAATGTTCTCAACTGGGCAGTTTTGCCATTATGGTTGCATATGGTTTGTTTCATTGCTTACTGGAAAAATGTTCAAAACAAATTTAAAACACCCTCTAACAAGTGTAATGTATTGTACAAGGAATATAATTTTAGTACAATGAGGAAGGTGTATCAAAGAGCACATGTATGTTTCATATGCAAGGGGCCTATGATTTGAAAACAGCCCAAAATTAATCTTTATCTGCCACTGGCAAAATGTATTTTCTTTGAATGTGGTTTCAATGCTGTTTCAATGAATGTGAGTTTCAAGGGCAGAGAAGTTTTAATGCTAAGTTTTCATTGTGAGACTGCATTGCTTTGTTTAACAGATGACTTAGTGTTTGTGCTGTAAACTACAAAATAAAACTTTCAAATGAAGTCCAACTCATCATAGAAGTAAAGCAGTATGCACATTAGTGTTTATGGTAAATGGAGTGAAATAGCCAAGTAATGGTTCATTGGAATGGCTGCAGAGGCTCCATTCAACCATTATTTTGTCAGGGGGGAAGGGCAGCAAACTCAGACAGGCCCAACTGAACTATACCTCCCAACTGTCCAGATTTTCAAAGAATGAATAGATTTTTGCTTCTTATTTTTGGTTTGTTCTTCATAAAATTTGTAGTTTTCTGGCAAATCATTTAGGAATTAAGTCACTAAATAATAAGTTTCAGACTTCATAACCTTCAGAAAAATGTATGTTAAATTAAGAGCTGTTCTAACAACTATCTCAATTTATACAAGAGCAAATTTTAGTACTGTTTATATGTGCCCCCAATATATTTGGCCTTGTTCAGATTTACTGCATTAACAGGTTGAGAGGTACATGCAAATAAATTGCTTTATAGAATTAGGCATAGGCAACCTCTCAACTGTCCCAATTTTTGGCTCAAAATGTTGCTCTTCCCCCTAATAATCCCTCCGCAAAATAGCAATTTTGGAAGAAAACATGTAGGGTTTACAATTAAGAAATAACTGTAATAATCAAAGTTATAGATTACTTGAAATGCATGCAGATTCTTTTATTTTGTCAGCTGCTCAAGGTAGCAGTACTAATATTAAAGTGTCCCTTCTTTGACAGGTAGCAGCTGTATTGTGTGTCTATTTTATATTTTTGCATCACAATGTTTGGTCCATTTTTCAGAAAATTGTGTTTTTTGGCAAATTAGTGACAAATCACTAAAGACTGAAGTTAGAAAATGACAGACATTTGAGTTTCAGATTGTATACCCTTCAGGAAATTCATACTAATGCAAGACCTATTCTATTATCTTTCTAAGTTTATTAGAGCAATATTTAAAAATTGTCCTTATTTTTGGGCCTTTGTCCCACTTCTGTGTATGGCTTTGTCCAGATTTCTTGCTCTTGAGATTGAGAGGTATGACAAATGTGTCAGGGCCATCACAGTCAGCCAGAGAGATTTCAAATTGTGACATGCTTGTTGCACCCCACTCCCCCATGTAGTGACTCTGGATGTGTCCAAGCAAGGCAAGGAGTAGTTGTATCTACCTTGGATGGGGAGGACACACTGCATAAGTATTACAGTGACTTTTCATCTGTCCTTGATTTTGCAGAGTGGTCTGGTTTCTGTCATATTTTTGTACTGTTGATTTATGCTTTTTACTCAGATTTATGCTTATTACTCAAAGTGCCTGTTGCTCTGTGTTTAAGTAGCAATGCTTTAATGACCATAAGGTAAGCTTGTCTGAGATCGTAAGATGCAAGTAAGCTTTAATAAGCATACTGTTAAAGAATTGCCAACATTGAAAGCCTTTCTGTTGTTGCCATGCAGAGAATACTTGACTAGATAATGTATAAGTCTTGGGTATTAAAGGACAGGATTCCATTATTTTAAAAAGCTCATTACACTTGTTGGAGACTTCCAGTCATCTCTACAGACTTTACCCGTAAACTAAACAGAATGCCAATCATGTGTGGTCCATAACCTGTACAGTAATCCTTTAAGCAATGTATCTTGAGCTTGTTTCTTGTTTGCTTTTCATTTTTACTTTTATCATGTTTTCCCCATGAAACAAGTTGTCAGGCAGCAGGTCTTTTGGATAAGAAACATTTTTACAAGTGGGGGCATCACATAGATTTCTACTTTCAGCATGTTACTTGGTACTTTAATAAAGCTGAATATATTATAATTAGAACTGCAGTGCAAGGAGAAGTGGTTTGAGTTGAGTGCTTCTGGTTTTCCTTATACTTGATTTTGACTGGCATTCCAGTAATGTATTTAAAAAGTAATTTATTTTTTCATGCCTCACAACCTTTTGTTTCCATCTAGATATTAAGTAAGCTGTCATGCAGCCAATGCATTGAAATATTTTTATTCTTCTACACTTATTTTTGTCTTGATTGGACTTTCATAATAATGGTTCGCCACCCAGGGCAGCGTATTTTATTAAAGTTCGTTTTTTGTGGTTTTCTGCATAGCTCCTCCCCTTTCTGGTTGACCACACCCCCTCCCTTGACCCCACCCATTCAGCTGTCTCTTGCAGCTCCCCTGTGATTTGAAGTCACCAGCTGCCACTGCTTATAACACTGCAAGTTTGTACTTATCTCAGTTTATAATAAAGTTGATGTAGGTATGCAGCAGCTAACCAAACAGCTCAAGTATGCAGCTATTCAGCAGAAATAATGTTTAGTATAAGATTAGGAATTAAATGACAAGTGCCACAGGCTGTCGTTAGCTCCAGGATCTGTCTAGTTAAAAACCTTTGAGGTTTCTATGATATCTTTTGTTGGAATACGTCCCAAATGTAGAGGATGTACATGATATCTGGTGTGATTGATTCTGACAATAAGGAAACTATTATTCTCTAAACCTTTCTGATTTCCCCTGGATAATTATTGTTGCTAAATGAAGTGGGTTTGCCTTCAACTGTTGTCATATAACAGTATAAAGACAAGGGACTACATTTATGTTTGGTAGTGTGGTGTCTATACAGAATGATGAGGGGAGGTAGTTGTCCACTTTTAGCTCACCAACAGTGTATTAGTGGCAGTTCATTGGTGTGTTTGGGTTTCGTAAGGTGAACACAGTTTAGAGTCATCTGCTGTCTGCACTGAGATCTGTGCAGTAAGTACCAGAGAGCTCCCAACAGCAATCCCTGAGAGACAGCTTTGGTCACTTTCACCTTTGTGATGAGGCACCAGCTAATTGCACTGTGTAGTTTCTGTCTATTAGCAAGTTTGTTATTACATCTTAACACAAGATGGTCAAGGCATTTAGATTTTCCCTGATGTCTGCATGGGTCATACTGTATAAGGCCTTGAGCAGCTCTAAATATGGATGTGGCAAAGCCCAAATTCATAATCTGGTTCAAACAAGCTTGATGCAAAATTGTTTATGTTACATAAACTGAGTCACCAACACCCCTTGCTACTGCATGTCTAGTGGCTTGTCTATACGTATGGAAAGCTTTGTTGCCTTGCTCTGCCAGAATACCCTCAGTGGTGTTAAACTATCTGTTGATATATGCATATTGCAAAGGCAGTGGCTTAGTACAATGGGAAACATCCTGTGGAGCTGAAGAAATTACTGATACATTTGAACTCTCTGCATTCAAATTAAAATGCAAAAAGCAACTTAAGATAGAGTAGCAGACATTGCGTGTAAAGATACTTGATGCCAATGAAATTAAAGGACAGCCAAAAAACAACTAACTCAGAATTTAACAGTTGACACCTCATTATTTCAAAGGGCAACACAAAGGACTTGTCCAACAAACTGCATAATAATGATCCGTAATACTTACTTTAGGAAAGGATAGACATCCAAGACAATGGAAGTCATTCCTTATGAACGGCAACTGCAGACATTTGGGACTCCTATGTAATGAGTTTGCTTGATTGTGAAACAAATAATGGATGAACAGGTTTTTCAAAGAGTAATGGGTTGGCAATTTTGACACAGGTTGACATGACCCCTCCTCCCCCACCCCACCCAGTTGTCCTAACAGCACTTCCTGATCTGTTATCATACATGTTACATCAAAGGTAATAAACATCATCATGAGAATGAGTCAAGGGGGAGTGAAGAAATTTGAAACATAACAACATAAGGATCCTTCAATAATATGTCCAGGTATGCTCAAACGCTGACCCCTTCAGTAATATGTGCAGGTATGCACAAGTACCGAAATGAAACATTTCCCCAAACAGATGAATGATTACAAACAACATTTATATGGGATCTATCAACGTGTACAAAGACATGGGAAAATATGATGGCAAATAATGCAGATAAATGCAAATTCAGGGACAGTAGAAAAGTATGCATATCCCTCACATATTGCTAAACATCACATCTGCACATGGAGACATTGCAGACAAATAGAAAGTATTTAAATAACTGTAACCTTTACATATACTCACCGGCTATGGGCAGTCTGTTATACACATGGTACAAGTATGTATATTTCTTTCACACACAGATCAATTTTTGATTTAGTTATTTCTCTAGCTATATGCCTTTTTCCATATGTATTTATATTTATCTGTCTGTAGATTTATATTTCTAAGTATATATCTAAATATGTTTTTATACTAATTTGTATTACCATAACATACACATTCACATGCACGCACACGTACACACACATGCACAGAAATCTGCCTTCCAGTAACAAAACATGTGCGGTTTCCTGTAGTTGTCCTTTAACAATGACCACCCTAACCTCTTATATCAGCCACTAGTTTATGTTAGTATATCTTCGCACAGCCTTTTTTTTTTTTTTTTTTTTTTTTTTGTATACTTTCAAGCATATCTGTAATCCTTTCAGCAACAGACTTGTGGAGAAAGTTTCCAAGTTATAAAACTTTTATAAGTAGCAGTACTGTTGTTTAAGGTCACATAGTTGCAGTTCTACATCCGAAAAAATGTCCTTGTTTGCTCCAGACAATGCAAAACCTTATTCAAAAATCATTTGGATTCTCCCATGTAAGACCAAAAGTGTAAGGGCAATTTAGGTACACTTGTGAGGTATGCTGTCTGACACCCAAAACTATTAACCTTCTGTCCCCCATCCCACCGCCTTCAATCCATTTAGGCATCGACATACATAATGACAATCATATCTTGCAAAAGTGCCAGCAGCTGTAACAACCTCTTTACAAAACACTGCTGTAATGCCCTTGGCAACCCACATGATAGATGGATTCCAGCACTGCACTCCCTGCAGCTGGTCAGCAAGGTGGTGTCTGTCTGGCTTTGCTCCACAATCCCCTTTATGCCATATAGAGCATATGGGTATATATGCATGTAGAACACATTCACAGACTCACTCACAGACACACACCTCTCTCCAGAGCAAGGAGGTGCCAGTCCTGCTTTGACCCATGTTTTATTTACACCGTCCTTCATGCATGTGCTCACACATGCATACATGCATGTAATCACACACACATGAACAAAAATACCACCAGGCCTACACACATCTTACACACACACACACACACACACACACACACACACACACACACACACACACACACACACACCTACACTGCTTACCATCAAAGTGTGTTGCAATATTCACCTCTCCACAGAATACTGCTTCAGTTTTCACAGGGTTGTTTAAGCTACTGACAATGTCAAGTCATAACACCCAGCCCCTGTAATTGTAGCAATCCTGCTGCACTGACACAACTCTCCCCACAGCGGGGCAGCAGGGAGGTGTCAGTCCAGCTGTGTTGTTCCACTGTTCTCCGTTACTCCATATACATCATACAGGCATGCATACAGACACACACACACACACACACACACACACACACACACACACACACACACACACACACACACACACACACACACACATACACACACACACACACACACACACACACACATACACACACACCTCTCAATGCCAGACCAGCTATAATCCATGTTTCACTGTTATATGAGGCCTTCCACCACACATTAGTGCACACATTTACATGCACATGTACTCCAGTACACAAGCACGCATATTCCTGCAGGGACACACATACATGTACACACACATCACCTTCAGCATTTGTTCTCAGTTACACCATGGAGACCTTGTATGTATAGTTGAATACACACATGTACACACACACACACATGTACACACACACACACACACACACACACACACACACACACACACACACACACACACACACACACAAAAGCAATGTACAGTTGAAGTGAGTTTTGGGGAGTAGTTGGTGAAGCAACACTTCTTCAATTTAAATGGTGGACGTCTGATATACTGACACTGTCAATTCATTACCCCCTAATCTCAGCATGTCCACTGCATTGATGCTTTTCTCCCCAATGCAGGGCTACAGTGACATGTCAGTCCAGCTTTCCTCCTCAATTCTTCCTTAAGACCATAAAAATTATACAGGCAGACACGCATGTATGCAGAGACATAACATGCACCCACTGACAAACACACACCCTCACACTCAGACATACACAAACAGACACCATTTTCAGCATTTCTTGTTGCACCAGATGCACCTTGTGTACAGAGGTGCATGTGGTGCAACAAGAAGTGCACCAGATGCACCCTGTGTACAGGGTCGACACACACACACAGAAAATCTACTGTTGAAATGTGTTGCATTTCCACCTTTCCACAAAACACTGCTTCAATTTCAAGGTGTATAAGGTACTGACACTGCCAACTCCTAACATCATCCCCAGTAATTGCAGCAAGCCCGTTGCACTGACACTGCTGTCCCCACTGCAAGACAGCAAGGACACATCAGTCCAGCTTTGCTCCACAGCTGTCTGTTACACCATACACTTCATACAGGTTCAGGCACCTAGGCAGCGAGACATTTTCCTGTGGTACATTAGACTGGGGACACATAGCTGAAGTGACATTCAGCTGCAGAGAAGTATGGCTGTTTGCAAATTCCTGGTGGGTGAAGAGAAGAATGTGTTGCCATGCCCACAAGTTCAATAACCAGATGCACAGGGGGAAAACAATGTCCATGGTCCCTGAAGGTACTTGAGACAGCAGGCAATATGGCAGGCATCAGCAGCAGGCTGGCCAGAGGGCATGTCAGTGGCAGTAAAAATGCAGTGCACAATGTGCAGTGTCTTTATAATTGAAGTGTGTGGACCACTGCCCCCTTCACAGTGTCTAGGGAACATTATTTAAAATTCATACTGGAGCATAAATGTGATTACAGTTGCCTGCAGGATTTCCTCCATACTGTAGCACAGTTCTACATGTTATAGTTACATAAGTATGTACTGTACACTGAGCACAACACTCATTACTTCTTCTGCCACCATGCATTTGGTTATTAAAGCTGTGAGCATGGCAGTGTGTGCTTCTGTTTGCCCACAGGGAATTTGCAAACAGCCATAGTTCTCTGCAGCTGAATTTCACTTCAGCCAAGTGTCCCCAGTCAAATGTACCACAGGGAAATGTTTCGCTGCCTAGGTGTCTGAACCCACATCATACAGGCATACATACAGGCATACACACACACCTTTCTTCACAGCAAGGAGTTGCCAGTCCAGCTTAGACCCACCTTTCTTACACCATGCATGCCTTCATACTTGTGCTTGCACACAAACATGCACATTTACTCCAACATACATGCACTCAGATTCATGCAGTCACACAAACACGCACACATCCCTCTACAGAGCAATAAGATTCCAGTCCAGCCTTGATACATGTCTCTCTGTCACACCATACATGCCTTCACACTTGTGCTCACACACACATACATGCACATGCACACGCACACACCTGTGTTTCAAGTGTTTCAAGTTCAGCTTTGATCCATGTTTGTCTGTCACACCAAACACCATACATGCCTGCAGACATGCAGTCACACATAAATGCACGTGTACTCACACACCCAAGCACTGACATACATGCTGGCACACACACACACACACACACACACACACACACACACACACACACACACACACACACACACACACACACACAAGCAATGTACAGTTGAAGTGAGTTTTGGGGAGTAGTTGGTGAAGCAACACTTCTTCAATTTAAATGGTGGACGTCTGATATACTGACACTGTCAATTCATTACCCCCCTAATCTCAGCATGTCCACTGCATTGATGCTTTTCTCCCCAGTGCAGGGCTACAGTGACATGTCAGTCCAGCTTTCCTCCTCAATTCTTCCTTAAGACCATAAAAATTATACAGGCAGACACGCATGTATGCAGAGACATAACATGCACCCACTGACAAACACACACCCTCACACTCAGACATACACAAACAGACACCATTTTCAGCATTTCTTGTTGCACCAGATGCACCTTGTGTACAGAGGTGCATGTGGTGCAACAAGAAGTGCACCAGATGCACCCTGTGTACAGGGTCGACACACACACACACAGAAAATCTACTGTTGAAATGTGTTGCATTTCCACCTTTCCACAAAACACTGCTTCAATTTCAAGGTGTATAAGGTACTGACACTGCCAACTCCTAACATCATCCCCAGTAATTGCAGAAAGCCCATTGCACTGACACTGCTGTCCCCACTGCAAGACAGCAAGGACACATCAGTCCAGCTTTGCTCCACAGCTGTCTGTTACACCATACACTTCATACAGGTTCAGGCACCTAGGCAGCGAGACATTTCCCTGTGGTACATTAGACTGGGGACACATAGCTGAAGTGGCATTCAGCTGCAGAGAAGTATGGCTGTTTGCAAATTCCTGGTGGGTGAAGAGAAGAATGTGTTGCCATGCCCACAAGTTCAATAACCAGATGCACAGGGGGAAAACAATGTCCATGGTCCCTGAAGGTACTTGAGACAGCAGGCAATATGGCAGGCATCAGCAGCAGGCTGGCCAGAGGGCATGTCAGTGGCAGTAAAAATGCAGTGCACAATGGGCAGTGCCTTTATAATTGAAGTGTGTGGACCACTGCCCCCTTCACAGTGTCTAGGGAACATTATTTAAAACACATACTGGAGCATAAATGTGATTACAGTTGCCTGCAGGATTTCCTCCATACTGTAGCACAGTTCTACATGTTATAGTTACTTAAGTATGTACTGTACACTGAGCACAACACTCATTACTTCTTCTGCCACCATGCGTTTGGTTATTAAAGCTGTGAGCATGGCAGTGTGTGCTTCTGTTTGCCCACAGGGAATTTGCAAACAGCCATAGTTCTCTGCAGCTGAATTTCACTTCAGCCAAGTGTCCCCAGTCAAATGTACCACAGGGAAATGTTTCGCTGCCTAGGTGTCTGAACCCACATCATACAGGCATACATACAGGCATACACACACACCTTTCTTCACAGCAAGGAGTTGCCAGTCCAGCTTAGACCCACCTTTCTTACACCATGCATGCCTTCATACTTGTGCTTGCACACAAACATGCACATTTACTCCAACATACATGCACTCAGATTCATGCAGTCACACAAACACGCACACATCCCTCTACAGAGCAATAAGGTTCCAGTCCAGCCTTGATACATGTATCTCTGTCACACCATACATGCCTTCACACTTGTGCTCACACACACATACATGCACATGCTCTCAGATACATGCAGTCACATGCACACACACACACCTGTGTTTCAAGTGTTTCAAGTTCAGCTTTGATCCATGTTTGTCTGTCACACCAAACACCATACATGCCTGCAGACATGCAGTCACACATACATGCACGTGTACTCACACACCCAAGCACTGACATACATGCTGGCACACACACACACACACACACACACACACACACACACACACACACACACACACACACACACACACACTTTGTTCTCTAACACCTTGGACACACTGCATACGTAATGGAACAAAATCATTTCCATAGGCAGTGCACCACTGAAGTGTGCTTCTTTAATCACCTCTCCGCAAAGCAGTGTATTCTACTGTGAATGTGAACTCATAACACATTCCCTCATTATTGCTTGCCAGAAAATGGTGTAGAGGCCCAGTAGTCTTTAGAGTTCCAAGCTGCACTCTAACAAATAATCCAAATAAATAAAAGTAGCAGGATCACCACAGCTGAGAAAAGCATAAAACCTTAATGTAAAAGGAGGATTACATTTTGAATACGCCTGGGTGGACATTTGGCCCAAACCATTTTTACCAGCAGTTCAACCTGCCGCTCAACCAAGTAAATCAAATTGTACTGAACCAGCTTATCCCAGAAGGACTTAAGGAACTGTCCCGTCCCACCTTGAACTACCCACTTTGAATATGCCTGGGTGGACACTTGGCCCAAACCATTTTTACCAGCAGTTCAACTTGCCGCTCAACGAAGTAAATCAAATTGTACTGAACCAGCTTATCCCAGAAGGACTTAAGGAAGTATGTACATCTGCTTCTAAATTGTGAATTTTATTGCTTTTAGGCCCTACTAGGTGTTCAGTGCGTTCCCCTGTCTGAATAGCCAGCAGCCCAACTCTTATTCTAATTGTATCTCTGCACTTCCTCCACATCCAGATCCCAGATTTATATTATCTCCTATTTCCCCTCAGCCCTATCTAGTCCAGGGACTGCCCAGCTGGGTTACAAGCTGCATTTCTGCATTTGTCCACTAGATGGCACTCTCTTACCACTAATCCTGACTAATTCTTAAACTACTGGTTCTCTCTTTAAGCTATAACTTTTCCTGTTTTATTCTGTCTCACATATTTTTACCACCTCTATCCTTCTGACTATATGTTCCCCTACTCACCTTTCAGCAACTACACACTCTGCTAATTGTTCTTGCTCTTCTCCTGCTCTCCTGTTTCTACCCGCTCCGTTCGCCCTGTGGGCTCACTCCGCTCCCCTACCCTGCCCCCAAATTCCACCCGCCCCCAGCACCTCTACCTTTATTCTACCATAACCACACCCACTGCCTTCCCAAACCATTCAGTCTCCTCCTCCTCACTAGTAACACCCACTCCCTTTTTCCCGCTCAAATTTTTCCATCCCTCCTCATCTATCTGATCCCACCTATCCAATTAGGCTTTATCATCCTCTCCACAACCACTCCCCAGCATGCCCACACTAATCCCTCACTTACTGTTCACCCCTCCCCCTCCTTTATGAACTTACTAGCTACTCTATATATATATATCCCTCTCTTGTAACTACCAACACTACACAAAAAATAGTACCTCTAAATAGCCTATTCCACCATGTTATCTAAACACTCTCAAATCTCCTATCTACTACTATTACTTCTCAACCTATCCTACCTTCACTACCTCACCCAGCCCCACACTCCATACCATCAACATTCCTTCCATGTAACTAACCATCTTTCCTTCTCTCCCCCACGTTCTTGGACCCCAATCTCCCCCCACCTTTATCCTATAACTAACATCCTACTTTTTCCCTACAAACTTATTACCTCATATAAAACTCCTACCCCACTAATAACTAACAAACCCTTAATAATCTCAGCTGAATCCAACCTACACTCCAAACTGTGCTATTACCTCTCTAACGCAATATCATATCTGATCTGCAGTCTACTATCAGGCGACATCCATCCCAACCCTGGCCCATCCAACTCATCCACCACAGACAAGTCCATATTCCTTACTTCTTTAAATTCTCAGAGCATAGTTAATAAAATCCCAAACCTCCATGCCTGGATAAATCATAATAAACCTGACATCCTATCCATCCCAGAAACTTGGCTAAAACCCCACATAAAAGACTCTGAAATTATACCACCAAATTACTCTATCATTAGAAAAGATAGATCCCACAAAAAAGGGGGAGGAGTAGCACTCATATACTCATCCTCCTTATCAGTCACTCCCTATAATAAGCCTACCCCACCCTTTAATAACGCAGAACTACTCCTTGCAATACTTCAAATTAACAAACATAAGCACATATGTATAGCTTCCCTCTACATTCCCCCAGGGGATAATATTTCTACTCTTGAATACATCCTCTCCTGGCTGTCCACCAGCATCAGTAATGAAACAATAATCCTAGGAGATGTGAATATTAACTTGGCTTCCATTCAATCTCCTACAAACCCACTTAACATCAACCTGTACAACTTTTCACAACTAATTAAATCTATAAGACATCCCTCAAAAAACCTCTCCAGTGGCAGTATTTTGGACTGGATTCTAGTCTCACATCCTCAATACTTCTCTAACAGGGGTACTCTTCCTGATCCTCTTAGTGACCATCTTCCCATCTTTACATACCGACTCCATTTATCCTTACATCGTTCCCACAACTATATTACCGTACGTAACCAAAATAACTTTAACACAACATCCTTCACTAACTCCCTAAAAGCTATAAACTGGAACTGTCTAAAAACATTACCTCTCGACAACGCAGTTGCTCACTTTAGCACCTCATTCCTAAAAATTCTAGACTACCATGCTCCCATAAGGACAAAGAGAATAAAAACTAAAACAGCCGCTTGGCTTACTAAAAACACACTAACTATTATGAGGCAAAGAGATAAAGCATGGGCTCATTACCTAAAAAATAGGTCCCCCCTCACCCTTCTTGAATACAAAACACTTCGAAATAAAGTAAAAAAACTCACCATTTCCGACCGACAAAACTTTTTCTCCACACTACATAACAACAACAAAACTAACCCTCAGAAATTCTGGAAAGGTATCTCCACTCTCCTTAACCCCGGCACCCCCTCCCCTGACCCAAATGCTACTGACACAGACTTAGCAACCCAATTTAACTCTTTTTTCATTGACTCTATCTCTAAACTTACTTCATCTTTCTCTAATACCACCACAATCTCCACATCACCTCCTCCCTCCTCTACCATTACTTTTCCCTGTTCTTCCACCATTCCTTCACTCTCCCCCACTAACTCACAATCCTTCACCCCTTCTTCTACTATCACTCACCCCTCTCCATCTCCTTCCCCTACTTCCCAGTGTCCTCCCTTCTCATTAAAACCAATTCCCACTTTTACTATAAAAAAACTCCTCCAGAAATTGAAGCCATGCTCCAATGCTCCAGATAATATCCCTGCTTATTTTCTCAGTCTAGCCGCTGAAGCAGTCACCTACCCCATTAGCATTCTAATTAACCGTTCAATCCAGGAATGCATAGTATCCAAAATTTGGAAAAAGGCCTTCATTATACCATTACATAAAGGAGGCAACAATAATAATGTTACCAACTTCCGTCCCATTGCTATCCTGTCTCCTGTCTCTAAACCCTTAGAAAAATGCATACAACAACAACAACTTCTTCCACACCTCTTAGATAATCAGCTTCTAACACCCACACAACATGGATTCAGGCCAAATCACAGTACTATGACTGCCCTTCTCTCCTTCCTTGAAACTATTAATAAAGCCCAGGATTCTGGCCTTATTGTTTCCACCCTACTACTTGACCTTTCTAAAGCCTTCGATACTATCTCTCATGGCCTGCTTTTAACTAAACTCTCTAAACTTAACCTATCCCCTTCTTCCTTGAATTGGTTCTCCAGCTACTTATCTAACCAATATCAAGCAGTAAAATGGAAAAAGGCCACCTCCTCATTTCTTAATACTCCAACCGGAGTCCCCCAAGGATCCATATTAGGTCCTCTTCTTTTTAATATATTTATAAATGATTTCCAGAACTCTATTCCTTTCTCAAATATCATCCAATATGCAGATGATTCAACTATCATCTGCTCTGCCACATCTACCCCTGTACTCCTAAAACTTACTCAAGAAGCTTTTTCAACCACTGAGCAATGGATGAAAAGAAACCACCTTATATTAAATGCCTCTAAAACCAAACTAATGGTATTACTCCTTCTAAAACTACCTCATTCAACTTTAACTCCTTCACTATCACTAGCCGAAACAATATACCTCTGGAACTGGTATCAGAGACCAAATTACTTGGGGTCCAAATTGACAACCAGCTTAAATTCCATTCCTACTTACAACTAAACATCAAAAAGACCCATCAAAAACTAGGCATGCTCTACCGACAAAATCATTACCTTACCCCTGCCACTAAAGTAACTCTCTCTACTTCCTTTCTTATCCCCTCCCTTCTCTATGGAACTCATCTTCTCACTAACCCACAATCCTCTCTTAAATCTCAACTTTCCTCCTGCTACAACAAAATTGCCAAATTTGCTACCAGCCATAAGTCGTCCTCCCATCACTGCTCTTCTCTCCGAAAACTAAATGACTAGAACTACCAAATCAACTCATCTATACACAACTAACTCTTGCACATAAGCTCATTTTTAACCCCACCCTCTGTCCTTCCCTCTCTTCTACCTTTAAGATGTACCTTCCTGATCGAGTACTAAGGTCCAATAATCAAAATCTAATAGAAGTGCACAAACCATCCCGTCCACCAGGCAAAAATCTTCTATCTTATGGTTTAGCACGTCTCTGGAACTCCCTACCACCTTCCATTCGTACCACTTCTAACCATTACTCTTTCAAAAAATCTCTTCACTCACACCTAATATCCCAATGGGAATGCTTCTGCTCTCTCCCCACATAACAAATGATAACACACTCCTGTTCCCTTCATTCTGTGGAAAACAAACTCCTTTTTCCCTTCACTTCATGCCTTAGATTCCTTCTCTCTCTCTTTCTCTCTTCTCTTTCAATCTTATTCTCATCAAAAACTTTCTCCTTCTATCATTTCTCCATATACTTTTATTCCTGTACTTATATGTTAGTTGTAAATAATGCATCAGACTGTAAACAATGAATCAGACTGTAACTATGAACTGTATGTTCCTAAGAAGAAATGCCTCTCAGCTGTACAATGCAATGCTCCATTGCCAGTCAGTTTTAACTCCAACCTCATCACTAGTGTGTATTATTTGCAATGTTTGCTGTATTAATTGTAAATGTCTTGCTCAAAACTGCAACCTTTGTATAAATATAATCTTTAAACTATTGTAACCTAGATTGCTATTGGAGCTTTTCTCCCCAGGACTCCATTGAAAACGGGTTCAAATGGCCCAATGGACTATCCTGGTAAACCAACTGCAAATAAATAAATAAATAAATAAATAAAATAAATAAGTGCTTTCTCGTTCACCAACAAACTTGTCATCAGATCTAAAAATCAATGATTTCAGCTCATCTTATACCAGAATAAACAATTAATCATGTCAGAACATCCAATAAGGTTGTATACCTTGTTAAACAATTGGTATAAACAATTAATATATCAATTTGTGCTCTAAGAGGGCTGGTTTCGATGACACAGAACAGTTCAAGCCTGGGTAGCAGTCTGCCTGCAGTTTCAAAATCCATAACAGTTCTGCCTTTTCAGTATAATTCACAAGATCCCCTTCCCTATCATTCACAAGTAAATGCTGAAGCACCCTAAATGAAAAAGCATGTCCCTTGTGTTTCATAATATGCTTTGCTAGGGCATTCTTTGTATTATTCTTCCTTGTATCATACTGATGTCGCATCACTCGTTCTTTTAAAATTTTATTGGTTTTACCCACATAGAAACCTTGGCATTGATTGCAGGTAGCTAAATAGACTACATTCTCCATTCTGCAGTAAGTGTATATAGTGGGTGGAAATTTATAATTCAATCACGGATGTTCAAAAACCTGTTTCTTCAAGATGTATGTGCAAATACATCTCCTACAAGGGAATGTACCAGATCTCTTTGAAAGCATTTGTTTAGTCTTACAAGGTTTTCGGCATAGCTGCCTTTTTAAATTCATGGCATTTCTAAAATGAAAGCTAGGCCATTCAACTACAAATACCCTAGTCTTCTTATCAGATGTCAAAAATATCCAGTTCTTACGTATTATATTACAGATTGGATGTACATCATTGGTATATTTAATACCAAACCTAATCCTATTCCAACTCAGGGTTCCCCTAGTATTTACATTAGTTGCATGATTAGATGAGAAAAAAGATTTAAACATATCACTATGCCTACCATCCAGTACAATATTTCTTTGTGTTTCCACCATGTTCTTGTCATAGCCCCTTTGTATAAAACATTCAGTCATGGTATTCATAGCATCCATAAAATTCGACTCTTGTGTGCATAACCTAGACATCCTAGCATATTGTCCCTTTACTATGTTCGGGTATATGTATCTGGGATGCATAATTTCCCCATCAGCTCATTATTTTTCCAACATGTTTTTTGATGCAAGAAGGTGTTTAAGTTACCAGTGTAATCAATTCCTGTGTGCACATAAAGTCTGTGTCAGAACGAGTGCAAACTGTTGTGATTTCCAGAAAATAGGTAGTAGTATTTAAATAGGTAACAAACTTTTCCAAGTCAGTATATGAACCTCCCCATAAAATAAAAACGTCATCAACAAAATGACAATAAAAAACAAGGTCATTAATAAATACATTATTTGAAAACACATTGTCGTCCTGCCATTTACTAAGTACCAAATTTGCATAGGAGTTGGCACATGGGGTTTTTCCCAGCTCTGCAGAAAATATTCATTATTATACAAAAATATATTATTATTCAAAACAAGGTCTAAAAGCAAGCATGTAGTATTTATAATCATAGTCTGAAACTCACTTTTACTTAATAAAACATGTCTAATGGCTTCTATGCCATAATCATTAGGAATTGAAGTGAATAAACTCTTTATGTCTAGGGTAACCAACAGCAAATCTTTAGTATGGTCCCTAGCATCTAGAACCATACACAAGTCATTAAGAAAATGTTTAGTGTCTCTTAATATGTGAGAAAAGAGGGGAAGCACCTTTTTTAGACTCTTCTCAATAAGTATAGACTATGGTTGTGTAACCCATTTGTCCCCTGCAACAGTAGGTCGTAAAGGTGGCTTTTTCATATCCTTGTGTATTTTAGGTAGACCTTTTATAGTTGGAATTAAGAGGTATTGAATATGTAAAGCTTCAAAAGTTGCATGGTCAATCGACTTGTTCATCAACAATTCATATAAAACATTGTGTACATGTGTAATAATATTGCATACTCTTGTCTTGTTAACCTTACAATAAACTGCTTCATCACTTAACATTAAGTGCATTGACCATTGACTGACAATAATCACTAGAGTTCATAACTACTATGGATCCCCTTCTTGTCAGCAGCCATAATACAGATAGCTCAATTACTCTTCAGACCTGATAGTGCTAGTCGCTCAGCTTTATTTAAATTATAAAAACCTTTCTTATGTACAGAGTATAAATAAGACATAATTTCATCTTCACAAGCCTTTACGAATATGTGAACATGTGGTGGAAGTAAGGACATTAAAGTACTTGGCTTTTTAATTCCATTATTACTGGAAGCATTATTGGCACCAAACAGTAAACTTAAGGCTACATTGCATGCAAACAGACTAAGTTCTAAAAGGACTTCACTCACATTAGTTGATGTCGCTGGAATAAAAGTTAATCACCTGTTAAGCAGAGAAAGTTCTCCAGGGTTTAGCAAATAGTCTGGCAAGTTGAAGACTAAATTGTTCGTTGATGTTATCTCTGCACCTTCCATGTATTTTGTGTCCGCTCCATGGAATGTTTCCGTTTCTGATGGCCTCTGCTGGCTGATCTCATCATCTGCCTCAATATCAAATTCACTGGTAAATGGTGAAAAAACAGATATGTTGCCATGGTAGTTATCGGTTTCGCTTATAGGTTCATAGGCAGGTACTAGGCTATCGGCCCAGCCAAAAAGGTACCCTGGCTTTTGCCACCCAAAAAAAGTGATTTTATTGTGCCACTGTTGAGCAGAGCCACAGAAGTGATCCCCGGGGTGAATTTCCTATTTCCCAGCCAATCATCAAGATTTTTCTTGAAGAGTGCTAATGAGGAGCTTTATTTGATATAGATAGGTAGTTTATTCCAGAGTATGGGAAGTCTCTGGGACAAGAATCTATCCCTCTGGCATGTTCTGTTTATTGTGGTGACAAGGTTTAGGTCCCTAGAGCGTGTAGCTCAGAGGAATTGGGATTTCTTTAAGTGGAGCATGTCCAACAGCTCTGGGTTTGACATAGCTTTGTATGTTAGGCAGAGATCACCTCTGAGTAGGTGATATGCGACAGAGTAAAGCTGGAGTTTTTTGAGACAGTCTGCATAGGGCATCTGTTTGAGGCTGGTAATCCTCTTTGTGAGGTTTTTCTGTGGCCTTTCCAGTTGTTGTAGATGTCTTGTGAGGTACATACCAAAAAGGGCGTTGTACTCTATAATGCGTCTAATGAGTGATGAGTAGAGGGGAACAATGGCCTCTTTTTTTCTGGATGTGAAACCTTTTGTGATGAGGTGTGCCAGGTAGAAGGATTTCCTGACTACTGTGGTGATGTGATTATCAAAGGAGAGACTACTGTCCACCCGTTTCCCAAGGTCTCTTATCACACTTTCGGTGTTAAGCATACTACCGCCAATGTTGTAGTTCATGGGTACAGAGTTTTTACCAAAGGGGATGACAATACACTTTTTGGCAATGAGCTTGAGGCCATGGCTTTGACACCAAGCATCTGTCTCAGTGAGGCCCTTTTGTAGGATGCCCACATCGTTAGGAGTTTTGATTATGGCTCCTAGTTTGCAGTCATCTGCAAACTTCATTAGCCAAAGAACTTCTGTGTTAGCATGTACTTCAGAGAAGTAGATACCAAACAGGAGAAGACCCAGGACTGAACCCTGTGGTACTCCACTTGTCACTGGTCTGAAGTTGGATTTGGAGTCTGCTACTTTCACAGTGTGGGTTCTGTCAGTGAGCCAGTTGGCAACCCATCTTGTGACATAGGGATTTATACCTAGGTTAGTGAGTTTATCTATAATTCCAGAGTGGGGGATGGTGTTGAAAGGCTTGGCAAGCTTTAGATAGGCTGTGTGAACCACCTTACCCTTGTTTGCGGCTTTGGTGATTGCTTCAAAGAAGTCTTATCAGGTTTAGGAGACATGATCTGCCTTTTACAAACCCGAACTGGGTGGGGTCCAGAGTTTGGAGATTACCAGTGTCTTTTTTTATAAGTTCCATGATGATAAGTTCCATGGCCTTGCAGACCAGGCTCGTCAGGCTAATGGTACAGTAATTCCCAGGGTTCGTGGTAGCTCCCTCTTTGTGGAGTTGGATAACTGTCGCTGTGTGCCATTCAGTGGGCACAAAGCCTGAGGTGAGGCTATGATTGAACACGGTACTTAGGTGGGGTGCCAGTTTGTTCTGTAGTTCATGTAGAACGCAGCCTGGGATGTTGTTTGGTCCCATGGAGGCTGTGTTCTTCGCTTTGGAGAGTGTGTTTTTTACCTGCACAGTCGTAATTACAGGAACTTTGCATTCTTCCGGCATAGAGATGGGCCCTTTATGGGGTGAGATGGGGGTAAAGTTAGCACTGAAACTATCTGCCAGGATGTTGACAATATCAGTTGGGTCTGTATATTTAGTGCCATTGTGATGTAATTCAGAGCAGATCTGAGTGTTGCTATTGAGATTCTTGACATAGCTATAGAATGCTTTGTGGTTGTCTTTACAATCAGTGGCAATTTTGTTTTCATAACTAGCTTTGGAGGATTTTATGAGGGATCGCAGCTTCTTACTGAGGCTGACCAGGGAGCTCCTCCACTCATGGGATTTTACTCTCTTTTGCAACAGTTTCTTCCTTTTGTTGTACAGTTTGTTTATGGCAGGGGACCACCAGATTGGCTTCCTTTTTTTTGGAGGATAGCGTCTTGGTTCTGTTTGGGATAGCACGATCCATGCACTTGTGTAAGTGCTTATAAAGTGCAATTGTGTAGGATTCAGTAGTCGTAACTGTATTGTCCATCTGCATGGGTGTCATGAATTTCACCACTTCTGTCTTAAGAAGCATGAAGTTAGCTTTGGAGAAATTTTTTACCGCGGTTTCCTTAATGGGGGTGGGGACAGGATGTGGATATCTAGGGTTATTAGCTTATGGTCAGATCGGACCAATGAGGCGTTGACTTCAGGTGTGGAACACCGATCACTCATGTTGGTAATGACTAGATCTAGGATATTGTTGCTTTAAACAAATCATTGTGAGGAATAGATTTCTCAGGTATCACAGTGGTGTCATTGTCAGTAGCTGGAAATTTGGAACTTGAATTGTTCTCAGAAGGTTCAGCAACCTGATTCATCACTGCTTCTATATTACCAGATGTTGCAATGTCCTAAGAACTATTGTCAGGAACTATATTGTCTGACTCATTGCCATCTATGGTTTCTATCCCAGTAGTGTGTTCTTTCTCTTTCAGCCACACAAAAATACTGCCTTACTGAAAATCCCTATGGTCTCGTAGTAATTTGCGAACTTTAATGCGCTGTAGTTTAGCGTCAAAAGACACTAGATTATTGAACATTTTATCAACAATCTGTGTCGTTCGCTAACAGATAGTTGTTCTATTTTACAAAATAAAGTTTGCACAGTTTCAGATAGTTTGACCTCTGCAGGATTGAAATAATCCAGCAACAGTTGCAAATAGCTGAAACCAAGTTCTAAGTTCAACTGTTGCCACTTTTTAAGCAGTATCAGATGTGATTCCCCATAAGTTGGCATGCAGAGAACCCGCATGTCCCTAGGGATCAGTTTATGCCTAAGGCAGGCCTCCAAATGCAAGCACTGCCATTGGTATTTCTTCAATTTATAAAGATTGTCTTCCAGTTCTCTGAGTAATTTTAAGAAGTCAAAAAAAACCTTCCATAACAGACTCAAGGTTACCTTCAGTCTCAAAATTAGTGAAATACAAAAGGAGGTTCTTCTTCAGATGTAAAAGACCATTCCACCTTTGTTTTAGTGTATTGCCATTTGGATTGTAGTCCAGTTCAGTGCTGTTATTGCCCTCAGCCATGTTAGATTCTAGGCCACACAAGCAAACAAACTTTCCAGAAAATAGTGTAGAGGCCCAGTAGTCTTTAGAGTTCCAAGCTGCACTCCAACAAATAATCAAAATAAATAAGTAGCAGGACCACCACAGCTGAGAAAAGCATAAGACTTTAATGTAAAAGGATAAGCACTTTCGCGTTCATCAACAAACGCTTCATCTGATCTAAAAAACAATGGGTTCAGCTCATATTATACCAGAATAAATAATTAATCACGTCAGAACATCCGATAAGGTTATATACCTTGTTAATCAATTAGTATAAACAATTAATATATCAATTTGCGCTCTAAGAGGGCTGGTTTCAGTGACACAGAACAGTTGAAGCCTGGGTAGCAGTCTACTTGCAGTTTCAAAATCCATAACAGCTCTGCCTTTTCAATATAATTTGCTAGATCCCCTCCCCTGTCATTCACAAATAAATGCTGTAGCACCCTAAATAAAAAAAGTATGTCCCTTGTGTTCCATAATATGCTTTGCTAGGGCATTCTTTGTATCATTCTTTCTTGTATCATAGAGATGTCGCATCACTCATTCTTTTAACATTTTATTGGTTTTACCCACATAGAAACCTAGGCATTGATTGCAGGTAGCTAAATAGACTACATTCTCTGTTCTGCAATCAGTGTATATAGTGGGTGAAAATTTATAATTCGATCTCGGATGTTCAAAAACCTGTTCCTTCGAGATGTATGTGCAAATACAACATCTCCTACAAGGGAATGCAGCAAATCTCTTTGAAAGCATTTGTTTAGTCTTATAAGGTTTTCCACATAACTGCCTATTTCTCATCAGATGTCAAAAATCCCCAGTTCTTACATATTATATCACAGATTGGATGTACATCATTGGTATATTTAATACCAAACCTAATCCTATTCCGACCCAGGGCTCCCCTAGTATTTACATTAGTTGCATGATTAGATGAGAAAAAAGGTTTAAACTTATCACTATGCCTACCATCCAGTATAGTTTTTCTATGTGTTTCCACCATGTTCTTGTCATAGCCCCTTTGTATAAAACATTCAGTCATGGTATTCATAGCATCCATAAAACTCGACTCTTGTGTGCATAACCTGGACATCTTAGCATATTGTCCCTTTACTATGTTTGACTATATGTGCCTGGGAGGCATACTTTCCCCCATTGTTTTTTTAGATCTGATGAAGCATTTGTTGGTGAACGTGAAAGTGCTTATCCTTTTACATTAAAGTTTTATGCTTTTCTCAGCTGTGGTGGTCCTGCTACTTTTATTTATTTTGATTATTTGTTGGAGTGCAGCTTGGAACTCTAAAGGCTACTGGACCTCTACACCATTTTCTGGAAAGTTTGCTTGCTTGTGTGGCCTAGAGTCTAACATGGCTGAGGGCAATAATAACATTGAACTGGACTACAATCCAAATGGCAATACACTAAATCAAAGGTGGAACAGTCTTTTACATCTGAAGAAGAACCCCCTTTTGGATTTCACTAATTCTGATACTGAAGGTAACCATGGGGCTGTTATGGAAGGTTTTTTTGACTTCTTAAAATTACTCAGAGAACTGGAAGACAGTCTTTATAAATTGAAGAAATACCAATGGCAGTGCTTGCATTTGGAGGCCTGCCTTAGGCATAAACTGATCCCTAGGGGCATGCGGGTTCTCTGCATGCCAACTTATGGGCAAGCACATCCAATACTACTTAAAAAGTGGCAACAGTTAAACTTAGAACTTGGTTTCAGCTATTTGCAACTGTTGCTGGATTGCTTCAAACCTATAGAGGTCAACCTATATGAAACTGTGCAAATATTATTTTGTAAAATAGAACAAGTATCTTTTAGTGAACAGCACAGACAGATGGTTGATAATATATTCAATAATCTAGCATCTTTTGACTCTAAACTACAGCGCATTAAAGTTCGCAAATTGCTACGAGACCATAGGGATTTTCAGTTAGGCAGTATTTTTATACACAATGTTTTATATCAACTGTTGCTGATTGACCATGCAACTTATGAAGCTTTACATATTCAGTACCCCTTAATTCCGACTATAAAAGGTCTACCTAAAATACACAAAGAAATGACAAGGCCATCTTTATGACCTATTGTTACAGTGGACAAATGGGTTACGCAATCATGTTGTATACTTATTGAGAAGAGGCTAAGAAAGGTGCTTCCCCTTTTTTCTCACATATTAAGAGACACTAAACATTTTCATAATGACTTGTGTATGGTTCTAGATGCCAGGGGCCATACTAAAGATTTGCTGTTTTTTGCCCTTGACATAAAGAGTTTATTCACTTCAGTTCCTAATGATTACTGCATAGAAGCCGTTAGACGTGTTTATTAAGTAAAATTGAGTTTCAAACTATGATTATAAATACTACATGCTTGCTTTTAGACCTTGTTTTGAATAATAATATATTTTTGTATAATAATGAACCCCATGTGCCAACTCCTACGTGAATTAGTAAATGGAAGGACGACAATGTGTTTTCAAATAATGTATTTATTAATTACCTTGTTTTTTATTGTCATTTTGTTGATGACATTTTTATTTTATGGGGAGGTTCATATATTGACATGGAAAGGTTTATTATTTATTACCTATTTAAATAATACTACCAGTTTTCTGGAATTTACAATGGTTTGCTCTGGTTCTAACATAGACTTTTTAGATGTGCACATAGGAATTGATTGCACTGGTAACTTAAACACCTCCTTGCATCGAAAAACATGTTGGAGAAATAATTTGTTGATGGTGGAAAGTATGCATCCCAGATACATATACCCGAACATAGTAGAAGGACAGTATGCTAGGATATCTAGGTTATGCACACGAGTCAAGTTTTATGGATGCTATGAATAATATGACTGAATGTTTTATACAAAGGGGCTATGACAAGAACATGGTGGAAACACACAGAAAAATTGTATTGGATGGTAGGCATAGTGATAAGTTTAAACCTTTTTTCTCATCTAATCATGCAACTAATGTAAATACTAGGGATTAGGTTTGGTATTAAATATACTAATGATGTACATCCAGTCTGTGATATAATATGTAAGAACTGAAGATTTTTGACATCTGATAAAAAAAAAAACTAGGGCATTTGTAGATGAATGTCCTAGCTTTCATTAAAGAAATGCCTTGAATTTAAAAAGGCATCTATGTGGAAAACGTTGTAAGACTAAATGAATGCTTTTAAAGATATTTGGTAATTCCCTTGTAGGTGGTGTTGTATTTGCGCTTACATCTTGAAAGAACAGGTTTTTGAACATCCAAGATTGAATTCTACATTTTCACCCACTATGTACACTGATTGCAGAACAGAGAATGTAGTCTATTTAGCTACCTGCAATCAATGCCTAGGTTTCTGTGTGGGTAAAACCAATAAAATGTTAAAAGAACGAGTGATGCAACATCTGTATGATACAAGGAAGAATAATAGAAAGAATGCCCTAGCAAAGCATATTATGGAACACAAGGGACAAACTTTTCATTTAGGGTGACAGAGCATTTGTTTGTGAATGATAGGGGAGGGGATCTAGTGAATTATACTGAAAAGGCAGAACTGTTATGGATTTTGAAACTGCAGGCAGATTACCCAGGCCTGAACTGTTCTGTGTCACTGAAACCATCCCTCTTAGAACGTAAATTGATATATTAATTGTTTATACTACTGTTAACAAGGTTTACAGCCTTATTGGATGTTCTGACGTGATTAATTGTTTATTTTGGTATAAGATAAGCTGAACCCATTGTTGTTTAGATCTGATGAAGAGTTTGTTGGTGAACGTGAAGGCACTTATCCATTTACATTAAAGTTTTATACTTTTCTCAGCTGTAGTGGTCCTGATACTTTTATTTATTTTGATTATTGGTTGCAAGGTCGTTCCACTGACACAACTCTTCCCACAGCAGAGCAGCAAGGAGGTGTTAGTCCAGCTTTGCTCCATACTTCTCCATTACACCATAGACATCATCAAGGCATACATTTATTCATACACACACACAGACACACACACTTTTTCAGTTCTGGATAAACATGAAAAAATTGCCAGTTGACTGGACTACATTGGTGTAAGTGTACTGTTAGCAAAGCAACTTCTATTACATCAGTATGTCCATACCCATGAATGGAAATCAACCAGAGTACAATCGGTGGACCGGCTTCCCATTGCCCACCCTGCTCTAGCTCATGCTTCTTTTGCAAAGTGGCTTTCCTTTACAGTGTCAGTAAGTAATACGTAGTGATACACAGACCATGTGCTGCTTAGTCCTACTGTGTTGTCCACAGTTCCTAAAGACCATTTATGCAATGTCTGCTGGGATTCATACCAGCTGAGCTCCTCAGTTAATCATCTTCAGTCCGACTACAGTAAGCCAACTGCATGCACACAACTATCCTGCCTGCAATGAGGCAAGGAGTGGTCATTTCATTTGTGCTTACTAGTTCTCAGACATGACATGTACACCAAGCATGCATGACCAATCGCGCATATATACACATACACAGCAAACAAAATCACAGCGTACTTATAACCAAAGAATGACTGAAGGCTAAGTAATTGACATGCTATTGACTCTTCTGTCAGGAATATATAAAAAAATTTATGAATAAATATGGTGCTCCTCGCCTAACCAGCAGTTTCATCTCAATCCACATTTGATAGTTTATTGCCTATGGCACTGTAACCAGCATACACACACACACACACACACACACACACACACACACACACACACACACACACACACACACACATATGAAAGTTATGCGCTTACCATAACGGTCAGTCTGTTGTCTTATTTTAGTTCTGTTTCAGAATGTGCGGTTACATCGGTCCTCGATTCCAAAGCTCATCTGAAACATGTGTCTGCCTTCCCCAGTTATCATAATCCCCTGACCTCAACTATTTCACCTCATATTCAGTTTGCCGTTTGCAAGCACTTATGATTCACTAACAGACTGATGTTCCTAATCTCATTAGTTCATTAGCGTTTATGCTGTTTCCACATCTATGAATGTATAGTTGGCCCTAATGACTGATCATCCGTAAGAGCTGTCACATCTCCCAGTAATCTAGAAGTTATCACCTTAAAGGCAAGTAATCTTTTCTCACATCCACACTTCCAATCAGCCCTGAACAGTAGACTTTTTCTTAAGTAATTTGCATTAAAATCATTCCATTACTAAAATTAAGCCAGTATTAGTCTACACTCCAAACATTTACATAACACTAATACAGTTAGCCATGTTACGATACTTTCAATTGAAATACATCCAAAATCTGTTTTGTACAACAAAATTAAACACTGTGTAATACAACATAAAAAAAAAACACAATAACAGACAGTAACTATGTTCTGCTGAACCATCCAAACTTGAAATCTTATCAAAATATGGATTACTTCTCAGACATTTTCCAGTGTGTGCTGACTGCCTGCACATCTGTTGACTGACTGTCTGATACTGCAGACTGTGACAATCCTGGGATTGAATTCTAAACACTTTTTAACATTTTTTTCAGTTGAAGGAGCCCAAACAAAGAGAATTGATATAACAAAATATCTGGTGCCTGTCAGTCATTCATTGATCACGTTCAGTTCAGCAACCAGTAGCATGTAATCTAGAGCAACATTTCAAGTCAACCACTACTTTTCGAAGTTTAAACAAGCTCTCAGATTCTCCTCTATTCACAGCATTTTCACCAGTTATCAACATTGCATTGATCTCCTCAGTCTACTACCACTGGATGTCTGATATATACACCTTCCTCTGATGCACAATACAACTTCCCAATATGATTGCTCATTTTCATCCTGCCTTGTACAGCATGTCCAAGCACAATGATTAGTTGTGGAACAGGGTGCTCCTGAAGTCTTGTGTCCTTTCATACCCATCATCAACAGGGATGTTGCCACTCTACAACTATCCATCACCTTTATGTCACATACTCATCCACAACACTTTAATTATACCCAAAAAACAAGACCATAAATGAAACAGCTGCCTCAGTATCAAACATAGTTTTGTCCTTGTCAGGAGTCTAATGCTGATCTTAATTTCTTTATAAGCTATAGATTGAGCTGTCACCTCTAGCCTCCATCTAGGCACCAGTGCCATCAGTTCTAGTCTTTTTGCCTTCCCTATTGACATTTATAATCAATGCTAGCAAGCACCACCAACTCCCTCTTGTTGCTTTCCTATGTGTTCATCCTTCTGTCTTCTATTATAGACCGTAAGTAAAAATGCTGTATGTCCTAACTTAACATTGTACTCTTCACAGCTGCCATCAAGGAATGCACTACTCAAAAATAATCTGCATTTGATTGTATGCAAAAACAATTTTAAGTTATTTCAAACGTGCACTTTTTACACCACATTTCACACCACATCACTGCTGATCAAACTTGTATGTCTGCTGCTGTATTACTGTCACTCACACTTTTTTTGTCCCATTTACTACATGCATCAGTAATCAGTGAGTCAGTAATTTACCAAACCACAGCAGTGACTTCTGCTTTATCTGGTCTTTCACACCTGACAATAGTTCTTCTGTTCCTCAAAGCTTGGAACAGAAAATTTTCCACTCTTCATCAGGAGGACATCCAGAATCGCATGTCAATATATATAGTCATATTTTCTGTCTTCAGAAATTGGCTTTGCAACCCATTCTTGCTTCACCTTAGGCTACGTGATCCGGTAACACACATAACCCTTTTTAGCTCAGTTAATCTTCAGGTAATGAACTACTGCTTGCTGATGATTCACATTGGCATTGTGATCTAAAATGGCTAACATTGTGTGTACTTCCATTCCACTGTTTGAAAAGTGCTCATATTTGGGGCACTACTTGCAGAGCAGAGCATGAAACACTTCCAAGCTGCCTGTATGGCAGAATTGTTTTAAGTGATTGAGATCATTCACCAGTATTGTGTTGGTCACAATCTTCACCAGTGCTGTGTTTGGTTATCAAGTGTGCAAACACAAACTTGTGCATCTACTATAATATTAGATAAAACAGACTTCAAAACACAATCCCCAGCACAAGTTATAACACATTATGATGACCGCCACTGCATGCAGTACCACATACTGCTGATTTCTTAATTCAATATCATCCTCTTGGCTTACCTTTTGTCATTCCTGCTGTTCAGTCTGACGACATGATGATACACATGTTGTCACCTTGGAAAAACTAAAAATACTTGGTACAGCATTTTTTTTTCAGGCAACAAAAAATTCTACCTTTCCTCATATTGGTGAGAAGCAGCTGCTTCATGAAGTTTACTTCAGACATAATCTCCTCAAAGTGTAGGGAGCAGAGATAGTAATGTGGCTTCTTACAATTCACTGCTTCAACCACGAACTTGAATATGCTACCCACATTAGTTCCACACTGGGTTGCCCACACAGTGCATTGCTGCACATTACGTAGAAAGCTATGTATAGAAATATTTTCCGCTAGACGACCGCTGTGTGTGCCAAATAATATGCCAGGCAGTGGAGCATCTTTCACTGAAGACTGCAGTAGATACCTGTGAATAAAGGTACAAGATGGTAAGTGTCATACAGGCACATTACTGGCTGCTCTGACATATTATCACTCTACAAAAATGGCAAAGCTCTCAGTGTTCCAGTAAGAAATGTACCTCACAGTGGCAAACATATGATAGGTATCCACTATCAGCGACACATCACATCTGCTAGTAAACCTGCAAATTATTACAGATTGCAAACCCTGAACAACACCAATTTTACTGCAATTATTAGAAAAACTCTACCGTAATCAGCAGCAGTATGACAGCCCTGCTACTTGATATACATACAACAGCATATGGCTTGTCATTCTAAATTTGATATTGAAATCTGAAAAAAAAAAATACTGTCACTAAACAGCTTCCACCAATGATCACACATCATTCAGGGCTGCTATCCCTGTTCCTTAGGCCCTGTCATTTAGTATGGCTACATGTTATCCTTCAGGATCTGCAAAACTTTATTCAACTTTACCATCCATGTTGTGGCAATGAAAACTGATTCTGAATGTAAATGTTGTAGCATCTTTGTGCATCTATAAGCAGTAGTACTTCTTTATCTATCCATATAGTTGCCAATTTATTTTTGGTCATGTCTTGTTACAGACTTACCTTTCTTGCAGTGGCTTCAGTTCATGCACTGACTTCAGTGCTCCACCAACATGAGCAAATATTAAGTAAACAAATATATCTATAAGAACTCCCTTATGAATCTAAATTTACAATGCTCTCGTGTCATATCCAGGCTCAACATAAAAATGAGCTTGGCTGGAGCATTAGTTGGCATGTACATCTTTGTTTTGGGGGGGGGGGGGTTGGGGATTTGTAACACCTTAGACTGTATGTCAAATCATTTTTCCATCAACACAGCATTAATGTCTACATGACTGAGGCTGTGATAGGGAGCAGATACTGGTCAGGACATGCTATCTGCAAGAAGTGGAAGCAAGATCCACTTTCTAGTTGTATTTTGTTGGGTCAAACTAAATTCAACCACAGTGTCTAAGGTCAATAAGCAACAATCTGCACATGCCGACCACCTTTGTTAGTTGAAACACACTTACACACAAGCGGGGTTTACACACAGTAATAAAAATATAGCCATAACTAATGAGCACCAGCTAGAGCCTCTGCAATTTACCAACATCTGTTCATTGCAAAAATTAGTCATGGTCTTTAGAATACATAAAACATCAACCACTGTGAGCAAAACCACACTGGATAACAGTTAATAGCATGTTGTCACTAGGTCTAAACCACTGTTTTTTTCTACAGTTAACAACTCTGCATGATAAAGCACTTCACACTGTCAACACTGGCTGTTTGGTAAGCCATTTCTAGCTAGTGCAAACATAAATATCAGGCAGACTTATGCATGCAGTACTGCTGTACTACACAAACTTGCTATGGAACTTTTAAATCAACAGACAAGGTGAAGGTGTGCAACAAATGTATTACCACCTGCTCACTTTCTCATTTCTGTCCTAACTCCTTTATTCACCAACTCTCCAAAATGAACTGGTCTTACCTCACCACTCTTAATTTAGATGAAGCTGTCCACTCCTTCAACACTACATTCCTAAACATTCTTAACTCCCTTGCTCCTCTTTGCATGATTAGAATCAAATCTTATACTGTTCCCTGGCTCACTAAATCTACCAGAACCCTCATGAAAGACCGGGATAGGATTTGGAAAATGTGGACTAAAACTAGGACCCCTTCTCTTCTTCAGAAATATAAAGAACTCAGAAATAAAATAAAAAAAAAATCATCCATTATGACAAAATAAACTTCTATGCCAATCCTCCCTCTACTCTATGTAAAGTCATTACTCTCTAAACTTAAACCTTGCTCCCCATTTGTTGACAAGCTACCCTCTTACTTCCTGCAGATTGCCTCTGAAACTCTTGTCTATCCTGTATCCATCTTAATCAACTGATCCATTTCTGAATCCTGTGTCCCCACTGTGTGGAAGAATTTCTTTACTCTACCCATTCACAAAGGGGGCAACTCCTCAGACATATCCAACTTCAGACCAATTGCCATACTCTCTCCACTCTCAAAAATCCTAGAGAAATGCATTCACAAGCAGGTAATGCATTACCTTCACCAGGAAAACCTTCTCACACCCACACAGCATGGTTTCCGTCCCAAGCATAGTACAACTACTGCACTCATATCATTCATCAACATAGTCTCCCTAGCTCGTGATAACAATAAACTTGTCTCATGCCTATTCCTTGACCTTTCTAAAGCCTTTGACACCGTCTCTCACCCACTCCTCTTAGATAAACTTACTAACTTACATTTCTCTCCCCCTACTATCTCCTGCTTTTCCAGCTATCTCTCAACCCGCCAGCAATCAGTTAAATGGCTCTCTGCACTGTCCTCCCCTCTCACTGTACAAATGGGAGTCCCCCAAGGCTCCAAACGTGGACCACTACTCTTTAATATTTTCACCAACTTCCTCTACTCCTCTTATCCCCAGTCATCTCTTGTGCAATATGCTGATGACTCAACTGGTGTAACCATTGCTGACAACCCAACTGACCTCCACTCAACTGCCCAGGCATCCTTCCACACCACTGAGACTTGGCATAGTGATAACAAACTAATACTTAATAAAAAAAAAAAACTAAGCTCCTACTCTTCCTTCCTAAAAACATCACCACACTCAAACACATTTACATCTTATCCTGCAACAACACTATCATCTCAGCTGAATCTGGTACTAAATTGCTAGGTGTTACTACAGATGATCAGCTTAAGTTTGATCTCCATATTACTAACTTGGTAAAAAGAACTCATCAGAAACTTGGACACCTTTTCTGTAGCAAGAAATACTTAACTAACACTGCCCAAATAACTCTCTCCCAGGCTTTATTACTCCCAACACTCCTGTACAGCTGCCACATATCCACAAACCTAAATTCTGCACTTATTTCCAAGCTTGACACTACCTATAATAAGATCGCCAAATTTGCAGCTAACCAAACCTACAAGTCACACCACTGCTTAGCAATACAGCAGCTAGACTGGCTAGAATTCCCTCAGCTGCTCCAACTATTCCAACTACAAATAGGTTCATAGGTTCATACTAGGCTATCTGCCCTAGGGCATTTATAAGCCTAGCCAGAGTGTGTGTGGCTTTCACCACCCCTTAGGATGAGAATACTATACCCATTAGTTTGCTGTGCCTCTGTCCAGCAGTGACACAGAGATGATTCCCGGGGTAAACCTACGATCTCCCATCCACTCGTCAAGATTTCTCTTGAACAGTGTCAGTGAGGGGCTCTGCCTCACATGGACTGGGATTCTGTTCCATAGTGTAGGGAGTCTCTGGGTGATGAATCTGTCCCTCCAGCACATCCTATTTATATCCGTGTTGAGGTTTAAGTCTCTTGCTCTCGTGGCTCTGGTGGATTTGGATCTTTGAGGTGGAGCATGTCCATTAATTCCGGGTTGGACATGGCCTTGTATGTCAGGCACAGATCACCTCTGAGCAGACGGTATGCGACTGAATAGAGCTGGAGTTTCTTCAGTCGGGCAGCGTATGACATATGTTTGAGCCCTTTATCCTTTTGGTGAGGAACTATTGGGGTCTTTCCAACTGCTGCAGGTGTCGGGTAAGGTACATTCTGAATGGGGCGTTGTACTCAATCATTGGTCTGATAAGTGAAGAGTACAGGGGTACAATGACCTCTCCTGATCTGGATGTGAATCCCTTCATGATCAGGTGGGCAATGTAGAAGGTCTTCCTAACCACTTTGGCAATGTGAGTGTCAAAAGAGAGGTTACTGTCAACTTGGGTCCCCAGGTCCCTGATAACTTCTTCTGTGTTTAATGGATTACCACCTATGTGGTAATTAGGGGTTACCTTTTTTTTCCCAAAGGGTATGACTATACATTTTTTGGCATTTAGCTTAAGGCCATGGCTCTGGCACCAGTTATCCATTTCTATGAGACCTCTCTGGAGGATGTCTGTGTCTGATGGAGTGTCAATTATGGTGCCCAGTTTGCTGTCATCTGCAAATTTTGTCAGCCACAATCCCCCTATGTTTGCCTGCACTTCAGAAAAATAAATGCCGAACAAGAGGAGGCCCAGGACTGAGCCCTGTGGGACAACGCTCGTGACCGGCTAAGAGTCTGACATGGCGCCAGCAACTCTAACCCTGTGGGTTCTGTCCTTGAGCCAGTTTGCAACCCATCTTGTGACATATGGGTTTACATCTAAGCTGGTGAGCTTTTCTATGATGCCCGAGTGGGGTATTGTGTTGAACGCTTTTGCTAGGTCAAGGTAGGCTCTGTGAACTGCCTTACCCTCATCAATGGCCTTAGTGACTGTTTCGAAAAAGTCGACCAAGTTCAAGAGGCAGGAACTGCCCTTGACAAAGCCAAATTGGGTAGGATTCAGTGTCTGTAGGTCCCCAATGTCTTTATTTATGAGTTCCATTATGATCCTCTCCATAGCTTTGCAGACAAGGCTCGTCAAGCTTATGGGGCGGTAATTTCCAGGGTCCGTAGAAGCACCGCCTTTGTGGAGTGGGACCACAGTTGCCGTACGCCATTCTTTGGGTACGTATCCTGTAGTAAGGCTAAGATTAAACAGCAGCCTTATGTGTGGGTTTAGTTCCTCATTGAGTTCATGTAGCACACAGCTGGGGACACCGTCCGGTCCCATTGATGCTGTGTTTTTTGCTTTAGAGAGTGCAGCTCTCACCTGGGCATCTGAGATGTTTGGGAGGCTAGACTCTGGTGGGATAGATATTTCTCCTTTTTGGGGGATTAGCACTGAACCTGTCTGCCAGTATGTTGGCAATGTCTGTGGGTTCAGTGATTTTTGTATCATTTTGGACTAATTCTGAGCATATCTGGGAGTTTCCACCCAGGTTTCTAACATAGCTAAAGAAGGCGTTATGATTGTCTTTTGTGTCTTTAGCGATTTTTCTCTCAAAGTTGGCCTTGGATGATTTTATGAGTGAACGTAGTTTTTTGCTAGTATTGATCAGAGATGCCTTCCCTTTTAGGGATTTTTCTCTGTCATGTAGTAGCTTTCTCCTCTTGTTGTAGAGTTTGTTTATGGCTGGGGTCCACCAGACTGGGTGCCTGCCTTTGGTGGAAAGGGTCTTGATTTTATTAGGGATTGCTTGATCCATACATTCCTGGAGATGCTCGTAGAAGGCATTTGTAAGGGTTTCAGCAGCGTGGGTTGTGGTTTCCACTGGCTCGGGGGCCTTGAAGGATACCACTCCAGTCTTAAGAAGTGTGAAGTTTGCTTTTGAGAAGTTCTTCATTGTGTTCTTTTTTGTTGGGGTTGGGGGCGGGATGTGGATCTCCAGTGAGATTAATTTATGGTCTGATCTCACCAATGAGGTATATACTTCAGGGTGTGGAGCATTTTGTCCCCATGTTTGTGATGATCAGGTCTAGTATATTTTCTCCTCTTGTGGGAATGGTGACTAGTTGTTCCATAGCATTTGAGTTTATGAACTCCAGGAACCTTTGGGCTAGGGTGTTGGGGCTTGAGTAATGTTCCCAGTCTATGTTTGGGTAGTTGAAGTCACCCAATATGATGGTGTTTGGAGAGACATTCATACTCTCCAGTGTCTTCAGGAAGGCTGTGTGGGTTTCCTGAGTTTGAGAGGGTGGTCTGTAGCATGCTACAAACTGTAGGGCAGTTTTACCTATGGTTAATTGCACCTGGATGGTCTCCAATGCTTCGTGCGTTGCCACTAACCTGGAGGTCTGGCTATCCTTTATGAATATGGATACTCCCCCTCCTTTTGTGGTTCGGTCCGGATTTTGGGGCTTGAACGCATGATATGAGGTATAACCTGACAGTGCTGGGGTGCTCTCAGTAGCCTTGAACCAGGTTTCAGTCACAGCACAGACGTCGATGTTCTCCATACTGAGGAGGGCTTCAAGGGTGTGTATCTTGAGGTTTAGACTTCTGGCATTGAGCAGTATTACCCTTAGTTTTTTTCCATTTTTGTTTTCTAGGGCGGTAGGTTTATCATTTGAGCCTTGCCTAAAAAAGGCACTATGGGGGTGGCAAGAGCCTTTGCCATTATCCGGAAGCCCAGGGGTGACAGGTGCAAGCCGTCCCTTGCGAAGCAGCGTGGCTTGTCAAGCATGTCATCCCAGGCAGACAGACATTGGATCCCCTTAGAATGACACCAGTAATTAAGCCAATTATTAAAGCTGATCATTTTGTCTCTGTATTGTGGCATCATTCTTGGTGAGGGTAGGATACTGCTGAGGGTCAGGGTCATACCGGCCTGGGATACATAATCTGAGAGCTCCTCTATGTCTCTTTTCATGTAGTCCAGGGAGGTACGTCTCAGGTCGTTCACACCGGCATGGACAATGACTGAGTCATACTTGTACTTGCTGTGGAGTGACCTGAGTGCTTGTGTTATGTGGCGGATTCTAGCGCCCGACAGGCAGCTTACTGTGATCTTTTCCTTGTTCAGTCTGGTGAGTGGGACGTCAGTGTGTCTGACTATGGAGTCACCTATAACAAGTGTGTCTGGCATTGTGTTTGGCCTTAAGGGCTGTGACTTTGAGAGCTATGTGTTGCATGTCTTATGTCTTGAGGTGGCAGTTGCTTGGGTGTCTGCTTTGGAGGCCTCTGTAGTTTTGGTAGATTTTTGATCAGTGCCTCCGAATATGTCTTTGTGTGTTTATGTGTTTGTTTTGCAGTTGTGATAGTTCTATGTGAAACTGGGTTTGTGGTGTGCGTGGTTTCCTTCTCCTCCTGTCTGGTCTTGCCAGTCCTGAGTTGAGAGAGCTCAGCCTCTAGTTTGTCTATATAGTTGCATCTCTCACATGTATTTGTGTTTTGTGGGAGAAGGAGTGGGTTGTCTGTGTACATGAGGCAATTGTAACATTGCATCAAGATGCCAAGATTCACCAGCTGAACAGGAGAGGACGCTAGCAACTGACCCTTCGACATGCTAGAAAAAGTGAAAAAGTTTGCTGTGTAACTGAGTCAGAAGGGACCTATAGGGAAATGGGTACTCAAGGGGATTCTAGGCTAATGTAGTACTTTGTTTAGTATATAAGTACTTTACCTATATAAAAAATGCTTTAGGAGCAAGTGCTGAGCTTTTGAGATAGAGAATAGACTGTTTAGATTGCAAGTAGAGAAGTTCTAAGGGAAAAATTGAAGAGCAGACTTTACGGAGCCAGAAATAGTTTAACCTTGTTTAACCGGCGCTGCCCGATGGTGCTCTATGGGCAACTCCGCTAAATCACGCAAAAGCTGCTTAAAGCGGGCTTTATAGCAGGGGGTTGAAAAGAGCTAGGAATTGACCCAAAATGGCCAATAGACTACAATTTTATGGCTGGAACCACTGCTCTATGGACAAATAGGCTGCTCAGTGCTCCCCACTCCCACTGGTGAACAAAAAAGCTTCCCTTTATCCAAATAAGGATACGGAATAGCACAGGAACCAAGACAAAGCCCAGAGAGCGGTGCCGAGTTGAATACAAGTGAAAAAGTGCGCTAAAGCGGGCTTTATTACAGGGGGCTGAAAAGAGCTAGGAATTGACCCAAAATGGCCAATTGACTACAAGTTTCTGGCTGGAACCACTCCTCTAGGGACAAATAGGCTGCTCAGTGCTCCCCACTCCCACTGGTGAACAAAGACGCTTCCTTTTATCCAAATAAGGATATAGAATAGCACAGGAACCAAGACAAAGCCCAGAGATCAGCAAACTCTGAAGACTGGACTATTCTAGTTCAGTAAGGCGGGAAAACAAGATTTTTTTTTTTTTGCAGAGAAAACAGAGGAAAAACAGACAGTAAATGCTTTTAAACGGCTAGCGCACTTGAGTGTGTTAGCCTACAGGTAAAATTAATCAACAAATAACTTTTTAAAAGTGCAAAACAGTTAATCAACACAAAAACAGTTTAAATAGAATGCAGAGCTGTATAAACAGACGAAAATGCAGTCGCTAAGCAGTAAATAATCAAAAAGCCAGAAAAAAATACTTAAATCAGGAAAAAGTCACTCTTTTGCTCTCTGCTGCTTGTAGAACTCTGCAGGACACCCCGAGGAGCGGTGCTGAGTTGAATACAAGCGAAAAAGTGCGCTAAAGCGGGCTTTATTACAGGGGGCTGAAAAGAGCTAGGAATTGACCCAAAATGGCCAATAGACTACAAGTTTCTGGCTGGAACCACTCCTCTAGGGACAAATAGGCCGCTCAGTGCTCCCAACTCCCACTGGTGAACAAAGATGCTTCCTTTTATCCAAATAAGGATATGGAATAGCACAGGCACCAAGACAAAGCCCAGAGATCAGCAAACTCTGAAGACTGGACTATTCTAGTTCAGTAAGGCGGGAAAACAAGATTTTTTTTTTTTTTTTTTGCAGAAAACAGAGGAAAAACAGAAAGTAAATGCTATAAATGCTTTTAAACAGCTAGCACACTTGAGTGTGTTAGCCTACAGGTAAAATTAAGCAACAAATAACTTTTTAAAAGTGCAAAACAGTTAATCAACACAAAACAGGTTAAAAAGAATGCAGAGCTGTATAAACAGATGAAAATGCAGTCGCTAAGCAGTAAATAATCAAAAAGCCAGAAAAAAATACTTAAATCAGGAAAAAGTCACTCTTTTGCTCTCTGCTGCTTGTAGAACTCTGCAGGACACCACGAGGAGCTGTGCTGAGTTGAATACAAACGAAAAAGCACGCTAAAGTGGGCTTTATAGCAGGGGGTTGAAAAGAGCTAGGAATTGACCCAAAATGGTCAATAGACTACAAGTTTCTGGCTGGTACCACTCCTCTAGGGACAAATAGGCTGCTCAGTGCTCCCCACTCCCACTGGTGAACAAAGAAGCTTCCTTTTATCCAAATAAGGATATGGAATAGCACAGGAACCAAGACAAAGCCCAGAGATCAGCAAACTCTGAAGACTGGACTATTCTAGTTCAGTAAGGGAAAACAAGATTTTTTTTTTGTTTTTGTCTTTTGCAGAAAACAGAGGAAAAACAGACAGTAAATGCTATAAATGCTTTTAAACGGCTAGCGCACTTGAGTTTGTTAGCCTACAGGTAAAATTAAGCAAAAAATAACTTTTTAAAAGTGCAAAACAGTTAATCAACACAAAAACAGTTTAAATAGAATGCAGAGCTGTATAAACAGGCGAAAATGCAGTCGATAAGCAGTAAATAATTAAAAAGCCAGAAAAAAATACTTAAATCAGTTATAGCAAATACAGTTATAACAAATGCTCTGAAATATACTGTATGTTTCCAAAATGTTTGAGAAGGACAGTCAGAACACAAGAAGGTTCAGGCGAAAGAGAAAAAAAAAAGTTTTGTTTTACTTTTTGAAAGGGAAAAAGGAGGAACAGAAGGCCTTATCGAATGTTCTCTCTGTATTAGGCAGAATGAGCTAATGACACTAGACTGGGAGGTGTGTCACAGTAGGGGCGGGCAACTGCAAAGCCACCAAGTATAAAAGCAAGACACCAACAGGGAGGGAGGGTGGGACACAATAGCCTACAGACAGCAAGCACTAGAGAGACAAATGAAAGTTTTTAAACAGATAAGGATTTGTGAAGCTACTGAATAGACAAAGTGCTTTATATATATTAAATTTTAAAAACAGTAATCTGTAAAAATAATCAAAAAAATCAAGATACTTATATTTTGTGCTCAGTTGCGGTCAACAACTTCTCCAGTCTGCACTTTGTGTGTAAAGACAGAAACCCTATCAAAGTTAGGGCTTAAAAAACAGAACAGCTTCTTTTTTTTTTTACAAGAACACAAAAGAACCAGCCCCCACTAGCCAAAAGATAATTACACAGAGGAAATGTTTCAGTTTACACAATAGCCTACAGACAGCAAGCACTAGAGAGACAAATGAAAGTTTTTAAACAGATAAGGATTTGTGAAGATACTGAATAGACAAAGTGCTTTATATATATTAAATTTTAAAAACAGTAATCTGTAAAAATAATCAAAACATCAAGATACTTATATTTTGTGCTCAGTTGCGGTCAACAACTTCTCCAGTCTGCACTTTGTGTGTAAAGACAGAAACCCTATCAAAGTTAGGGCTTAAAACAGAACAGCTTCTTTTTTACAAGAACACAAAAGAACCAGCCCCACTAGCCAAAGATAATTACACAGAGGAAATGTTTCAGTTTACACAATAGCCTACAGACAGCAAGCACTAGAGAGACAAATGAAAGTTTTTAAACAGATAAGGATTTGTGAAGATACTGAATAGACAAAGTGCTTTATATATATTAAATTTTAAAACAGTAATCTGTAAAAATAATCAAAACATCAAGATACTTATATTTTGTGCTCAGTTGCGGTCAACAACTTCTCCAGTCT
>NC_056748.1:1170640778-1170685778 GCF_019279795.1 Protopterus annectens
TTTAAAAAATAAAAAAAATTTTTTTTTAATTAAAATTTTTAAAAAATAATTAAAAAAAAAAAAAAAATTTTTTTTATTTTTCCTTGGAAAAAAAACCCATCAAATTGGGTTAAAACAGAAATTTTTTTTAAAAAAAAAAGAACCCCCCCTCCTTTACAAGAAAAGCAGCCAATAGCCAAGAAAACACAGAGAAAAAAAATTTTTTTAAAAAAGGATTTGTAAGAATGAATAAAAAAAGTTTTTTTAAATTTAAAAAAATTTTAAAAAATAAAAAAAAATATTTATTTTGTCATTTTAACAATTCCTTGCCGTGAAAAAAACCCCCACCATTAGGGGAAAAACACATTTTTTTTACAAAAAAACAAAACCCCAAAACCCAAAAAAAATTCCAAGAAAAGCATTAAAAAAAGCCCACAGACAAAAAAAACAAAGTTTTAAACAGATAAGGATTTGTGAAGATACTGAATAGACAAAGTGCTTTATATATATTAAATTTTAAAAACAGTAATCTGTAAAATAATCAAAAAAATCAAGATACTTATATTTTGTGCTCAGTTGCGGTCAACAACTTCTCCAGTCTGCACTTTGTGTGTAAAGACAGAAACCCTATCAAAGTTAGGGCTTAAAAAACAGAACAGCTTCTTTTTTTTTTACAAGAACACAAAAGAACCAGCCCCCACTAGCCAAAAGATAATTACACAGAGGAAATGTTTCAGTTTACACAATAGCCTACAGACAGCAAGCACTAGAGAGACAAATGAAAGTTTTTAAACAGATAAGGATTTGTGAAGATACTGAATAGACAAAGTGCTTTATATATATTAAATTTTAAAAACAGTAATCTGTAAAAATAATCAAAAAAATCAAGATACTTATATTTTGTGCTCAGTTGCGGTCAACAACTTCTCCAGTCTGCACTTTGTGTGTAAAGACAGAAACCCTATCAAAGTTAGGGCTTAAAAAACAGAACAGCTTCTTTTTTTTTACAAGAACACAAAAGAACCAGCCCCCACTAGCCAAAAGATAATTACACAGAGGAAATGTTTCAGTTTACACAATAGCCTACAGACAGCAAGCACTAGAGAGACAAATGAAAGTTTTTAAACAGATAAGGATTTGTGAAGATACTGAATAGACAAAGTGCTTTATATATATTAAATTTTAAAAACAGTAATCTGTAAAAATAATCAAAAAAATCAAGATACTTATATTTTGTGCTCAGTTGCGGTCAACAACTTCTCCAGTCTGCACTTTGTGTGTAAAGACAGAAACCCTATCAAAGTTAGGGCTTAAAAAACAGAACAGCTTCTTTTTTTTTTACAAGAACACAAAAGAACCAGCCCCCACTAGCCAAAAGATAATTACACAGAGGAAATGTTTCAGTTTACACAATAGCCTACAGACAGCAAGCACTAGAGAGACAAATGAAAGCTTTTAAACAGATAAGGATTTGTGAAGATACTGAATAGACAAAGTGCTTTATATATATTAAATTTTAAAAACAGTAATCTGTAAAAATAATCAAAAAAATCAAGATACTTATATTTTGTGCTCAGTTGCGGTCAACAACTTCTCCAGTCTGCACTTTGTGTGTAAAGACAGAAACCCTATCAAAGTTAGGGCTTAAAAAACAGAACAGCTTCTTTTTTTTTTACAAGAACACAAAAGAACCAGCCCCCACTAGCCAAAAGATAATTACACAGAGGAAATGTTTCAGTTTACACAATAGCCTACAGACAGCAAGCACTAGAGAGACAAATGAAAGTTTTTAAACAGATAAGGATTTGTGAAGATACTGAATAGACAAAGTGCTTTATATATATTAAATTTTAAAAACAGTAATCTGTAAAAATAATCAAAAAAATCAAGATACTTATATTTTGTGCTCAGTTGCAGTCAACAACTTCTCCAGTCTGCACTTTGTGTGTAAAGACAGAAACCCTATCAAAGTTAGGGCTTAAAAAACAGAACAGCTTCTTTTTTTTTACAAGAACACAAAAGAACCAGCCCCCACTAGCCAAAAGATAATTACACAGAGGAAATGTTTCAGTTTACACAATAGCCTACAGACAGCAAGCACTAGAGAGACAAATGAAAGCTTTTAAACAGATAAGGATTTGTGAAGATACTGAATAGACAAAGTGCTTTATATATATTAAATTTTAAAAACAGTAATCTGTAAAAATAATCAAAAAAATCAAGATACTTATATTTTGTGCTCAGTTGCGGTCAACAACTTCTCCAGTCTGCACTTTGTGTGTAAAGACAGAAACCCTATCAAAGTTAGGGCTTAAAAAACAGAACAGCTTCTTTTTTACAAGAACACAAAAGAACCAGCCCCCACTAGCCAAAAGATAATTACACAGAGGAAATGTTTCAGTTTACACAATAGCCTACAGACAGCAAGCACTAGAGAGACAAATGAAAGTTTTTAAACAGATAAGGATTTGTGAAGATACTGAATAGACAAAGTGCTTTATATATATTAAATTTTAAAAACAGTAATCTGTAAAAATAATCAAAAAAATCAAGATACTTATATTTTGTGCTCAGTTGCGTCAACAACTTCTCCAGTCTGCACTTTGTGTGTAAAGACAGAAACCCTATCAAAGTTAGGGCTTAAAAAACAGAACAGCTTCTTTTTTTTACAAGAACACAAAAGAACCAGCCCCCACTAGCCAAAAGATAATTACACAGAGGAAATGTTTCAGTTTACACAATAGCCTACAGACAGCAAGCACTAGAGAGACAAATGAAAGTGTTGAAGCAGATAAGGATTTGTGAAGATACTGAATAGACAAAGTGCTTTATATATTTAATTTTTAAAACAGTAATCTGTAAAAATAATCAAAAAAATCAAGATACTTATATTTTGTGCTCAGTTGCGGTCAACAACTTCTCCAGTCTGCACTTTGTGTGTAAAGACAGAAACCCTATCAAAGTTAGGGCTTAAAAAACAGAACAGCTTCTTTTTTTTTTACAAGAACACAAAAGAACCAGCCCCCACTAGCCAAAAGATAATTACACAGAGGAAATGTTTCAGTTTACACAATAGCCTACAGACAGCAAGCACTAGAGAGACAAATGAAAGTTTTTAAACAGATAAGGATTTGTGAAGATACTGAATAGACAAAGTGCTTTATATATATTAAATTTTAAAAACAGTAATCTGTAAAAATAATCAAAACATCAAGATACTTATATTTTGTGCTCAGTTGCGGTCAACAACTTCTCCAGTCTGCACTTTGTGTGTAAAGACAGAAACCCTATCAAAGTTAGGGCTTAAAAAACAGAACAGCTTCTTTTTTTTTTTACAAGAACACAAAAGAACCAGACCCACTAGCCAAAAGATAATTACACAGAGGAAATGTTTCAGTTTACACAATAGCCTACAGACAGCAAGCACTAGAGAGACAAATGAAAGTTTTTAAACAGATAAGGATTTGTGAAGATACTGAATAGACAAAGTGCTTTATATATATTAAATTTTAAAAACAGTAATCTGTAAAAATAATCAAAAAAATCAAGATACTTATATTTTGTGCTCAGTTGCGGTCAACAACTTCTCCAGTCTGCACTTTGTGTGTAAAGACAGAAACCCTATCAAAGTTAGGGCTTAAAAAACAGAACAGCTTCTTTTTTTTACAAGAACACAAAAGAACCAGACCCACTAGCCAAAAGATAATTACACAGAGGAAATGTTTCAGTTTACACAATAGCCTACAGACAGCAAGCACTAGAGAGACAAAAGAAAGTTTTAAACAGATAAGGATTTGTGAAGATACTGAATAGACAAAGTGCTTTATATATATTAAATTTTAAAACAGTAATCTGTAAAAATAATCAAAAAATCAAGATACTTATATTTTGTGCTCAGTTAGGTCAACAACTTCTCTAGTCTGCACTTTGTGTGTAAAGACAGAAACCCTATCAAAGTTAGGGCCAGAACAGCTTCTTTTTTTACAAGAACACAAAAGAACCAGCCCCCACTAGCCAAAAGATAATTACACAGAGGAAATGTTTCAGTTTACACAATAGCCTACAGACAGCAAGCACTAGAGAGACAAATGAAAGTTTTTAAACAGATAAGGATTTGTGAAGATACTGAATAGACAAAGTGCTTTATATATATTAAATTTTAAAAACAGTAATCTGTAAAAATAATCAAAAAAATCAAGATACTTATATTTTGTGCTCAGTTGCGGTCAACAACTTCTCCAGTCTGCACTTTGTGTGTAAAGACAGAAACCCTATCAAAGTTAGGGCTTAAAAAACAGAACAGCTTCTTTTTTTTTTACAAGAACACAAAAGAACCAGCCCCCACTAGCCAAAAGATAATTACACAGAGGAAATGTATCACTGTACAGAATAGCCTACAGACAGCAAGCACTAGAGACAAATGAAAGTTTTAAACAGATAAGGATTTGTGAAGATACTGAATAGACAAAGTGCTTTATATATATTAAATTTTAAAAACAGTAATCTGTAAAAATAATCAAAAAAATCAAGATACTTATATTTTGTGCTCAGTTGTGGTCAACAACTTCTCCAGTCTGCACTTTGTGTGTAAAGACAGAAACCCTATCAAAGTTAGGGCTTAAAAAACAGAACAGCTTTTTTTTTTACAAGAACACAAAAGAACCAGCCCCCACTAGCCAAAAGATAATTACACAGAGGAAATGTTTCAGTTTACACAATAGCCTACAGACAGCAAGCACTAGAGAGACAAATGAAAGTTTTTAAACAGATAAGGATTTGTGAAGATACTGAATAGACAAAGTGCTTTATATATATTAAATTTTAAAAACAGTAATCTGTAAAAATAATCAAAAAAATCAAGATACTTATATTTTGTGCTCAGTTGCGGTCAACAACTTCTCCAGTCTGCACTGTGTGTGTAAAGACAGAAACCCTATCAAAGTTAGGGCTTAAAAAACAGAACAGCTTCTTTTTTTTTTTACAAGAACACAAAAGAACCAGACCCACTAGCCAAAAGATAATTACACAGAGGAAATGTTTCAGTTTACACAATAGCCTACAGACAGCAAGCACTAGAGAGACAAATGAAAGTTTTTAAACAGATAAGGATTTGTGAAGATACTGAATAGACAAAGTGCTTTATATATATTAAATTTTAAAAACAGTAATCTGTAAAAATAATCAAAAAATCAAGATACTTATATTTTGTGCTCAGTTAGGTCAACAACTTCTCCAGTCTGCACTTTGTGTGTAAAGACAGAAACCCTATCAAAGTTAGGGCTTAAAACAGAACAGCTTCTTTTTTTTACAAGAACACAAAAGAACCAGCCCCACTAGCCAAAAGATAATTACACAGAGGAAATGTTTCAGTTTACACAATAGCCTACAGACAGCAAGCACTAGAGAGACAAATGAAAGTTTTTAAACAGATAAGGATTTGTGAAGATACTGAATAGACAAAGTGCTTTATATATATTAAATTTTAAAAACAGTAATCTGTAAAAGTAATCAAAAAAATCAAGATACTTATATTTTGTGCTCAGTTGCGGTCAACAACTTCTCCAGTCTGCACTGTGTGTGTAAAGACAGAAACCCTATCAATGTTAGGGCTTAAAAAACAGAACAGCTTCTTTTTTTTTACAAGAACACAAAAGAACCAGCCCCCACTAGCCAAAAGATAATTACATAGATGAAATGTTTCAGTTTACACAATAGCCTACAGACAGCAAGCACTAGAGAGACAAATGAAAGTTTTTAAACAGATAAGGATTTGTGAAGATACTGAATAAACAAAGTGCTTTATATATATATTAAATTTTAAAAACAGTAATCTGTAAAAATAATAAAAAAAATCAAGATACTTATATTTTGTGCTCAGTTGCGGTCAACAACTTCTCCAGTCTGCACTGTGTGTGTAAAGACAGAAACCCTATCAAAGTTAGGGCTTAAAAACCAGAACAGCTTCTTTTTTTTTTACAAGAACACAAAAGAACCAGCTCCCACTAGCCAAAAGATAATTACACAGAGGAAATGTTTCAGTTTACACAATAGCCTACAGACAGCAAGCTTTAGAGAGACAAATGAAAGTTTTTAAACAGATAAGAATTTATATAGATACTGAATAGACAAAGTGCTTTATATATATTAAATTTTAAAAACAGTAATCTGTAAAAATAATCAAAAAATCAAGATGCTTATATTTTGTGCTCAGTTGCGGTCAACAACTTCTCCAGTCTGCACTGTGTGTGTAAAGACGGAAACCGTATCAAAGTTAGGGCTTAAAAACCAGAACAGCTTCTTTTTTTTTTTTTACAAGAACACAAAAGAACCAGCCCCCACTAGCCAAAAGATAATTACACAGAGGAAATGTTTCAGTTTACACAATAGCCTACAGACAGCAAGCACTAGAGAGACAAATTAAACAGATAAGGATTTGTGAAGATACTGAATAGACAAAGTGCTTTATATATATTAAATTTTAAAAACAGTAATCTGTAAAAATTATCAAAAAAATCAAGATACTTATATTTTGTGCTCAGTTGTGGTCAACAACTTTTCCAGTCTGCACTGTGTGTGTAAAGACAGAAACCCTATCAAAGTTAGGGCTTAAACACCAGAACAGCTTCTTTTTTTTTTTACAAGAACACAAAAGAACCAGCCCCCACTAGCCAAAAGATAATTACACAGAGGAAATGTTTCAGTTTACACAATAGCCTACAGACAGCAAGCACTAGAGAGACAAATGAAAGTTTTTAAACAGATAAGGATTTGTGAAGATACTGAATAGATAAAGTGCTTTATATATATTAAATTTTAAAAACAGTAATCTGTAAAAATAATCAAAAAAATCAAGATACTTATATTTTGTGCTCAGTTGTGGTCAACAACTTTTCCAGTCTGCACTGTGTGTGTAAAGACAGAAACCCTATCAAAGTTAGGGCTTAAAAACCAGAACAGCTTCTTTTTTTTTTACAAGAACACAAAAGAACCAGCCCCCACTAGCTAAAAGATTATTACACAGAGGAAATGTTTCAGTTTACACAATAGCCTACAGACAGCAAGCACTAGAGAGACAAATGAAAGTTTTTAAACAGATAAGGATTTGTGAAGATACTGAATAGACAACGTGCTTTATATATATTAAATTTTAAAAACAGTAATCTGTAAAAATAATCAAAAAAATCAAGATACTTATATTTTGTGCTCAGTTGCGGTCAACAACTTCTCCAGTCTGCACTGTGTGTGTAAAGACAGAAACCCTATCAAAGTTAGGGCTTAAAAACCAGAACAGCTTCTTTTTTTTTACAAGAACACAAAAGGACCAGCCCCCACTAGCCAAAAGATAATTACACAGAGGAAATGTTTCAGTTTACACAATAGCCTACAGACAGCAAGCACTAGAGAGACAAATGAAAGTTTTTAAACAGATAAGGATTTGTGAAGATACTGAATAGACAAAGTGCTTTACTCTGTCCCTTATCTACCCTCCTTCTGCCCCATCCTCTCCACCATCATATCCAAATATTCCCCTGCTAGGACGCTACGCAGCTCAAATCAAGAATTATTAGACATCTACAAACCCCAAACCAAAATAGGCTGCCTTCTCTATAACTATAACCCAGCTATATCCTGGAACCAACTCCCCTTGGAAATAAAATCCCTCCAGCATAGCAAAAGTTTCAAATTAGCCAGAAGGAAATACCTAAAAACAAAGTAGTCTTGCCGCTGTAGCCAACCACCCTGAAACCACCATCCTTTCTCCTATTTCACCATCTCACTCTTAATGTGTCTCGTAACACTATTCCCCTGCCTCTTCTACCTCTTCCCTTACTCTATCTGCAACCACTCTTAATTCTTACAGTGTCAAAACAACCTACCTGTCTAGTCTGTCTTCTATACTCTACCTCCCCTACATCTCCTACTAGCCATTCCTACTTTGCTTTCTAGTTTCCAAATTCTTATACAACTAGATCCTACCCACCTTAAATAAGCATCTGCCTAACTATTAACTCATTTTGCTCTAAGCAGCTAAAGTAATATTGTAACTAGTCACATTTTCTTCTGCTAATTGTTTAAAACCTTGTTTGTAACAACTCACATACTTGTCTGCCAATTGTTAACACTCTGTATAATTGAATTGCCTGAGGAAATTTTTCTTTTCTGTCCAGGTCTCTGCCTGTAAGATCCTGTAGCTGTATGTTGCTAAAATTTAATAAATTGTTTTCTAGTCCAGAGGAGCTTTTCTCCTCGGGTCTCTGCTGAAAATGAGCCAAAAGCTCAGCCAAACTAACCCGGTTAACAAATGTAAAATAAAATAAATAAATAAATAAATCATGTTTATTAGCACTGTTTGGTTATATATCTGACACAAAAAAGTTTTCCATATAAAATGTTTCTTCAACATTTCAGAGTTTTAATATGTATAATTTTTACATCAACTGTAATGCGTAAAACAATATTTTTATATATGCCACCATACTATAACACTTCTGTGGATGTAGAGGGCTGCCCAGTAGTTAGCACTACAAGAACTACATGCTCTACAATCAAGTGAATCAGTAAATAAATGTTTCAAACTTATGACTGGTTCAAAAAATGTCATTCAACTACAAGTGCTTATATGGAAACACCAAGAAACCTTTGAATGCCTGAAATCCAACATAATCATTTACCTCCGAGAGTAATCTTTGCCATATATGGTTCACAACACGAGGGGATGACCACTCGATGTCCTTAAGCAAGTTTTTTTATTTTCAGACATCCATAACACATACATGCTCGGTAGGAGACAAATCTGTGCACTCTGCATAACAGGAAAAAGGTCACAGTCGCCATAATGTCCATACTATTGCTGCAAAGACAACGCTAAAACTTAGTGCTAGATATCCTGCAGCCATGCAAGGTGGGCATGCTTACTTGCATCCCAGTGAAATTTTGACTGAAAGTCATTGCTGATTGTGTTGCAGTGCAGTACTCATATACTGCACTCTCTGTTGTCGGTCTACATGCCCTGAATGGTCACCCACTTGGTAATGCCAGTGCGTACACCATGCAATTAAACTAACCTCTGTGGGTGTAGGGGGCCACCCAGTAGTTAGCACCTTAATATCATGAGCTCTCAAATGGCATTGATCTACAATGAAATTTTACAATTCTCACATCTAGCCTTCCTGGGAAACATCACTGCATAAGAACCTTAATTCCTACCACTCACAGTTTCATAAACGCTCACCACATCCTAACTTAGTTTTGGTTCAGTGCAATAACTACAGCCAAACATGGAGTACAAGTACTACAATGCATTCACGTTATATATCAAACTTAAGCATGGAATGGTACAGTACCATTGTACTGCATCAATTACTTAATGCACAGCGCCCTAATTGCCTTACCCACATTTTAATTAAGGCAATATTCATGACATGCAAAGTGATAGATAAGGACTTGATTGTACCTGTTTGACCATTGAGTCCATTGAAAGCGGCCTCTAAGCATGTACATGGCTCACAGAAGGATGTATAACAGATGCGGTGTCAGAGAAGTACTTTCAAAGAGTGGATGCACGGTGATACAAGGTAGTTGAGGCTGTATTTCACTGATTATGGTTTTTGCGTGGGTTAATGATGCACAGCAGTAACATTCACATGCAGTGCTCATTGGTGTGTAGAGCTGGCATGTGCATCATTTCATGTTTTCATTATCTGGCATAGATGTGCTATCCTCCTCACTGCTACTACTGCAGCTGCATGCTCATTTAGGTGGATGCTGACCATCGGTATGTACAGGTTCAAAACTGTACGGCACAATGGTACGCGACTTCGGCTGCATGGGCACCAGAACTATAGAGCAAGGGAGAAGGGCTGCCCCCCAACTTTTGCATCCTATGACTCTACGTATGTCCTGACTTGCTAGCAAGTAGCAATCATTAAAAAATTAAGTGAAATGTCAGTTTCTTTTCTTTTATTTAAAATCATATGTTAGGATTCGATAGTTTGCACTGTTGTGCTCTGCTGCTTCTTGGCTTCCTCGATATCTTCCACTTGTGCGTGGGGGGGGGGGGGTTCAACTTCAGTGCGGCAGTGCCTAACTGCTTATCTCAGAGTTGGAGAGGCATATATTTTTTGAAGTAAAACAAATGTGAAGTCTATAAAGAAATTATAACAATAATTAAAGTAAGTGTGTAATTCTCTTTTTCTTCCAAAAGTCAACAGTTTTAGATGGAATTAAGAAAAGCAGAAAGACACCGGTGGGGAAACTTGTTTTAAGTTGTTTTGGTGCCGTTTAGCTGCTCGTGTGAATGCTATCGCTATGCTACATTTGGATTTAAACTTTTATTTTCTCTTCCGTTTTATATCGATAGTGTTTATGTTAAATTGAAGTATACTGAAAGTGTACTTTGAAATGGGAGAGATTACTAGGCTGGCATGTATGGGCAAGTATGTGCTCTGCTTCGAGTTTGATTATTGTTCTCCCTTTGAATAGACCAGACTGAAGGGTAATAAAGATTGCCTTGCAGTGACTGTTGACAGGATTGGAGGCTAATAAAGAATGCCATGCATTTCACACATGAAACCAGGTTAAGAAACTTTATTGAACAGACTTGAAACACACAAATTTATGTGTCAAGTCTGTTCAATAAATACATTTTTTTAACCCGGTTTTGTGTGTGGAATGTCCTTCAGAGGTGCTGTTTTGTTGTATTTTCTAGTTTATTTATTTGGGTGCTGTACTTCTTCATTCTGTGAATGCTGTGACATTTTACAGTTATATTGTTTTGGAAATACATTCAGATTGGGGACTGGGGGACACTCATTTGTACCAAGAGCACCATTAAGCAGGTGCATTGGTCTGCTTCCCCCCTGCCTGACTAACGTAATAGTTCAGTCTGGTCAAGGTTCAGCGGCAGGTCACACTGTGCAGAAAATGACAGTTAAACCCGACCACTGTGTTTGACCTAAGTTACCGCACTTTTTCCTCAGTCCTCGTTTAACTCCTCAAAATCCAGATGAGAGCGTGATTGAAGTTCCGTTCATTGCTGTCAGTGCTATGGTGATGGTGGTACATATGTTAAATATATTACTGTTTTCTTGCAGACAGTTGTAGCCTCTGTAGCCAGTCAGTATTATTTGTTTTATTTATTTTGTTTGGTAATGGGGTAGGAATGGGAAAGGCACTGAGTGAGGATCTTGGGTCTACACCTGTTAACTTTGTACAGCAAGAAATCTGGACAAAGCCATAAACAAAAGTGAGACAAAGGCCCAAAAATAGGGACAGTTTATAAATATTGCTCTTACAAACTTTGAAAGTTGATAGAATAACAGGTTTTGCATTAGCATGAATTTTCTGAAGGATATGAAGTCTGAAAACCCAAATGGTTGTCATCATTTTTTAAATTCAATCTTTAATAATTTAGCACTAATTTGTCAGAAAAACACAACTTTATAAAAAAAAGACCAAAAATATGAGGGCAAAATTTGGATATTCTGCAGAAATCTGTACAGTTGAGAGGTATGCTTGGGACTTAGGCATTGAAGAGGTCATTGGGGAAAATGTTTCATTTTGGTGCTTGTGCAATGTGCATACATAAACAAACCTGACTGAAGGGGTCATTGGAGAAAATGTTTTAGTTTGGTGCTGGTGCATACATGGACAAATCTGACTGAAGGGGTCATTGGAGAAAATGTTTCATTTTAGTGCTTGTGCCTACGTAGACAAAGTACTGAAGGGGTCATTGGGGAAAATGTTTATTTTTTGTGCTTGTGCATACATGGACAAAGTACACATTGGATCCTTGGGGGAAATGATTCATTTTGATGTAATTTTGTGCTTACCATGCATACAAACAGACTACTGAAGATGTTGTCATTGGTGGTGGTTGTCCATACATGGCAGACTACTGAGAGGGTTGTTAGGGGAAAATGTTTAATTTTTGTGCTTGTGCTTACATGGACAAAGTACGTAAGGGATCCTTGGGGGAAAGGATTAATTTTGATTTCATTTTGTGTTTACTCTGCAGCCAGTATTTATCTATTGTATCTTCTATTTTTTGTTTGATAACTGGGCAGTAACAGACTGCTGAAGAAGTCGTTGAGGAAAATGTTTTCTTTTTGTGTTTGTGCATACATGGAAACGTAATTAAGGGAACCTTAGGGAAATGATTCATTTTGATGTCATTTGCAACGTACGTGCATACATGGACAGGCTACTGAACAGGTCATTCGGGAAAATGTTTCATTTTGGTGTTTTTGCATACATGGACAAACTGCTTAAGGAAACCTTGGGAAATTATTCATTTTGATGTCATTTGCTTTTGGTCATTAGGGGAACTGTTTCATTTGGTGGTTCTGCATACATGGGAAACTACTAAAGTAGTCTTTGGGGGGATTTAACCCCACGCCATATTATAATATTCATTTATTAGTTATTTCTTGAGTATTTATGGTACTACTACATGGGTTTATAGATTTATGCTGAACTCTGTACTATTTGGAATCTATTTCTCAGAAGTCTAGGCAAAAGGAAAATGTCCTTTGGTTAGCCTGGTAAATGTCCTATGGCCATTAGTACAGTAACCTATAAATCTGTGAATCCTTCATCCTATAACTTTGTTTGGATATTAATTGCAGCTTGCCGATTCTTGGTCTGGGGGCCTTTCTGTAAGAATGCAGTGTGAGAAGAGAGTAGTGCACTATAATATGTTAGTAGTTATGCAAAGCTTTACTGTGTTGTGCACTTTTTTCCTTATGCAAAGCTTTTCTGTGTTGTACACTTTTCTCTGTATTTTGTTGAACATTTCAGGGTTAGTGAACTTATTTCTAAGGAATTCAATCTATGCAAGTTGTTCTGGTAGAAGCCTTATTGTGCTTTTACCTGACTGGCCCAAGGGATTAACTGTGTAAAAGTCTTTTATCCTGCTCTGATAAGACTTTTGTTTGTGCATTGTGCAAAGTCAGTTCACCGTGCCGTTTGTGTGTGTGTACAGTATATATGTATGTGTATATATCTTTATAGTATATATATATATATATATATATATATATATATATATATATATATATATATACACAAATATATATTTGTGTGTACGTGTATGTATGCATATATATGTATATATATATATATATATATATATATATATATATATATATATATATATATATATATGTATGTATATATATATATATATATATATATATATATATATGTATGTATATATATATATATATATATATATGCCCCCCCCCCAGTCTGCAACAGCTTCCGGCACCTATGTTCAGCTGGGAGGCCAGCCTTTCTTAGACTTCTCGGTTGGTCAGTGAAACAATGCAACACTATTGCACTGTTACCATTATAAAAGAAATGGAAAGCAGTCATACACTACAACAGGCTAAGCATTCATTCACTAATTAGGTCCATGTTTAAGTCACTTACAGTTGTGATGACACTTTTGAGACCATGCATTTATATTCACCTCAAGCATGCAATCCAATGTAAACAGGCAGATTGTCTTAAAAATCAGTGACCCCATCAATAAGTCTATAGTTTCTTCAGATGTTATAGTGAAACTGTCACAAAACCACAGACACTGGAAGATAGCAGACAGCATGTGTACAACCTGAGTAGATAGTCACTGTGCACTGTCAAATAGTGTGCACTGCAAAAAGATTAAGACAGTGTACACAGGAAAGCAGGCACTGCTTCCATTCAAGATTTTCCTTCACCTATACCTGAAACTTAAAAACTGGGGTAAATAAAGGCAGAAAATCTCAAAGAACAGTCAATGCTTGGGATTTGAGGACTATCAGCACCTTAAAGCAGCACATGTGATGACTAGCTATTTAATAAGCATCCCATCCAGTTATTTAAAAACGTCTTTCAATGAGAGCTGCTGTTGGAGAGCTGCGTCCATAAAGTCTTAAAATTACAGAGGGTTCTATGAAACAAAGGGTGTCTTAAATGGAAGGGACTGGGAAAGGAAAATAATGGGCCTACAAAGAGAGTCACAGAGAAGTTTCTACTTCAAGGAAGACAACAAAACACATCCTTTGCCAGGTTATATGCAAGGTGTCACTTTAGATAACAGTTAGGTTTCAGGCTTGAGTAGTAATAGCACATTGTTGTATGTCTATCAGACAGATGGTATTTATAATTTAATGTTTTTTTTTAAATAAGCATTACAGAATAAAAAAAAAAATAATGAGCTGAAGTGACAGAAAACAGGTGATTAGATTTAGTCTGCTTCCCATTTTTGAGTAATGGTTTAGTAATCTGTCATTTAAGAGAAACACTTTGAAATAAACGATGCAGCAGTTTCAAATCTAGGGTATATTTATTTATTTATTTATTTGTAGTTTATATACCAGGATGGTCCATGAGGAGCCCATTTTCAATGGAGTCCTGGGGAGAAAAGCTCCAAGAAATACAAATAATAAGTAAAAGTGAAAGAGTTACAGATTTACAGAGTAACAGAGCAACCAATAATAAGTAAAAGAGTTACAGAGTAGCAAATACCAATTACAGAATTTCTATATTTGAGTCGTATCAAAATCAACAGTATTTACAATATGTACAATACTTGGCATATTCTGGATTGAGTGTGAGAAGTCTCCTGTTGGAGATGTCTGCAGAATTATAGAATAGAGCTGATTTGTTCAGGGAATAGGCTAAAGAGGTGTATTTAGGAGTTAGATGGTTAAGGGACGCTATTGGCAGATAGGAGAAATTGTAAACGGACAGGGATGTTATGTAGGATGGGAGCAGGAGCATTCCCATTTTAAGGTTAGGTGTGAGTGGAGAAGAGTTTTAAAGACAGAGAAATTATTGGTGGTGCGTGTATGGGGTGGGAGATAATTCCAATGGTGCGCCAGGCAGAAGGAGAGAAGATTTTTACCAAGAGGTTGGCTGGGTTTGTGCAGTTCTATTAGGTTTTGGAAGTTGGACCGAAGGCATCTATTTGGAAGATGCATTTTGAAGGTAGAGGAGAGGGAGGGGCAGAGATGAGGTTTAAAAATAAGCTTGTGTGCTTGTGTAAGTTGCATGTAGATAAGATAGTTGGGCAATTCGAGCCAGTTAAGTTGATGCAAGGAGATACAGTGTTGGGTATTAGACCTGTGGCCAGTTGCAAATTTTGAAATTTTATAGTAAAAGGAGGAGAGTTTAGATTTAAGGGAGGCTTGCAGATTCGTAAGGATGGAGGCACCATAGAAGAAGGAGGGGATGAGGTATATGATTGCAAGAGTGAGTCGGGTGGAGGGAGCGATGAAGCGATAGTGGCGATAAAACATGCCGAGTTTTTTGTGAGTTTTTTTGATGTTCATCTGGATATGGTTTTCAAATTTTAGTTGGTCATCAATGAGTATTCCTAGTAATTTAGCAGGGGAGACTGTTTCAAGAGGAGTGTTATCTTTGCTGGTAAAGGAAAAAAGAGCTTTTGTCTAGGGTAATATATTTGGAGGGGGAAAATAGCATAAGTTTTGTTTTAGTAGCATTTAGTGCTAGATGGTTTTCTAGCATCCATTGTTCTGTGGAGGAGAAGGCATCCTGGATTCATTTTATTAGTGCAGTAGTGGAGGTTGCAGAACAGATTATAGTAGAGTCATCTGCATACTGGATGAGGCTAGTGCTAGGGATGGCCTGGTGGAAGTCGTTAATGAAAATATTAAAAAGAAGGGGACCAAGAATTGAGCCTTGGGTGACCTTTGTGAGTGTGTTTTGGAAAGGGGAGATAGCTTTTTTCCCATTTAACTGCTTGTTGCCTATTGGATAGGTAACTGGTAAACCAATTAATAGAGGAGTGTGATAGATTTAGTTTAGAGAATTTAGTAAGAAGAAGGGTGTGAGAGATGGTATCGAAGGCCTTAGAAAGGTCTATATGACCAGAGTCTCGGGCTTTGTTTATAGTTTCTAGGAAGGAGAGGAGGGCTGTTGTGGTGCTGTGGCTTGGATGAAATCCATGTTGGGTAGGAGTAAGGAGGTTGTGGTTTGTGAGATAAGGTAGAAGTTGTAGGTGGATGCATTTTTTGAGGAGTTTTGAAATGGGGGACAAGATAGCAATGGGACAGAAATTGGAAATGTCATTATTATTCCCCCCTTTGTGTAGTGGAATGATGTAGGCCTTTTTTCTGAGCTGGGGAACATAGCTTTCAGAGACTGATTTATTAGGATTGGGAAGGCAGTGGCTTCAGATGCTATTTTTAGGAAGTAGGAGGGTATTTCATCAGGGGCATTAGAGCAGGGTTTAAATTTATGAAGGAGTTTTTTATGATAGAGATGAGAATAGGGTTAATAGAGAAGGGAGGAGGTAGGGAACTAGATGTATTGGAGGAGGAGGGGATAGGTGAAGGTTGTTGTGGGGTAGATAGGTTATTAGAGAAGGATGATGTTAGTTTCAGTATGGAGTCAGTAAAGAATGAGTTGAATTCGGTAGCTAGATCAGAGTCACAGGCATTTTGGTTGGGGCAGGGGTTTTCTTTTTTACCAGGATTTAGAAGGGAGGAGATTCCATCCCAGAACTTTTTAGGGTTGTTATTGTGTTCTGTTTGGAGAGTGGTGAAGTAGGTTTTGCGGTCAGAGTTAATAAGTTTCTTTGCTTTATTGCGCAGTGTCTTATATTCATTGAGAGAAAAAGCAGTCTTAGTTTTATGGTAGCGTTTCCAGGCTTTATCTCGTTGTCGCATAGTGGCTAGGGTATTTTTAGTTAGACAAGGTACGGAATTGCTTTTTGTGCATTTAGTTCTCTTGGGGGCAAAGGTGTCTAGTAGATTTAAGAATGTTGTGTTGAAATAGGTAATGGCATGATCCAGGGGTAAAGTTTTTAGTGGGCTCCAGTTGGCTCTTTTTAGAGTGTCAGAGAAGGCACTGGGATTAAAGTATTTTAGGGATCTAGTAGTAGTGTAGGTGTGGCTAAGTTGTATGAGGGAGGGAAGGTGAGGGGCAAAAGTGGGCATGTGATCACCTAATGGATCAGGAAGGGTGCCACTATTAGAGATGTATTGAGGATGGGAAACAAGAATCCAGTCCAGAGTGCTACCAGTAGTGGAGTCTTTGGACGGCCTGGTTGGTGAGTTAATAAGTTGGGTGAAGTTATATAGGTTTATATTTAAGGAGTTCGCTGGAGATTGGATAGTGTCCCAATTAATATTAATATTGCCCAGGATTATAGTTATGTTTGTTATATTAGATGAGAGCCAGGAGAGAATGTCTTCGAGGATTGTAATATTGTCACCGGGAGGGATATAAAGGGTGGCTATGCAGGATTCTTGTTTGTTAATTTGAAAGAGGGCTAGTAGTAATTCAGCTTTGCCAAATCTGGGGATAGGTTTGGAGTATGCGGTGACCGAGAGAGAGATGAGGAGTAGAGGAGACTGACACCTCCTCCTTTTTTGTGTGTTCTATCATGTCTATCAACTGGAGACCTTTGGTAAAAACTCTGTACCCATGGACTACCACATAGCTGGTAGTCTACTTAATGCCGAAAATGTGATAAGAGACCTTGGGACACAGGTGGATAGTAGTCTCTCCTCTGATAATCACATCACCGCAGTGGTCAGGAAATCCTTCTGCGTGGCTCATCTCATCACAAAAGGATTCTCATCCAGAAAAAAAGAGGTCATTGTTCCCCTCTACTCATCACTCATTAGACCCATTATAGAGTACAACGCCCCTTTTGGTATGTACCTCACAAGACATCTACAACAACTGGAAAGACCACAGAAATACCTCACAAAGAGGATTACTGGCCTCAAACAGATGCCCTATGCAGACCGTCTCAAAAAGCTACAGCTTTACTCCATCGCATATCGCCTACTCAGGGGCGATCTCTGCCTAACATACAAAGCTATGTTTAACCCAGAGCTGTTGGACATGCTCCACTTAAAGAAATCCCAATCCCTACACGCTCTAGGGACCTTAACCTTGTCACCACAATAAACAGAACATGCTGGAGGGATAGATTCCTGTCCCAGAGACTTCCCATACTCTGGAACAGACTACCTATCTATGTCAAACAGAGCTCCTCATTAGCACTCTTCAATAAAAATCTTGATGATTGGATGGGAAATGGGAAATTCACCCCGGGGATCACTTCTGTGGCTCTGCTCGACAGGGGCACAGGAAAATAATTTTCTTGGGTGGCGAAAGCCAGGGTACATTTTTTGGCTAGGCTTGTATGGGCCCTAGGGCCGATAGCCTAGTACCTACCTATGAACCTATGAACCTAAGTATGCAATAGTTGGATGGTATAAGTTCTGAATCTGTTATATGTGGCTTAAGCCAGGTCTCAGTGATGGAAAGAATGTCAGATTTGTTATGGAGAAGCCAAGCATGGAGGTTTGGGATTTTGTTAGAAATGCTTCGGGAATTTAGTGATGTGAAGTAGAGGGATCTGCAAGTTGACTTAGGAGGAGATGGGGAAGGAGAGCTGCGAGGTGAGGAGGGGCCAGGGTTTGGGTGTATGTCACCAAAGGGAAGGATATAAAAAATTGGGGATTGTAGGTGAAGAGGTGTTTAAGTTGTTTGGTAAGTAGTTTGTATGTTATGGAGTTGCTTGAGATGGTGTTTGTAATGATGGGGCTGGTAAGAATTTGAGTAGAAGGTTGGTGGTATGGTAACAGTTTATAGGAGAAGAGTAGAATGTTATTGAGAGAGTAGAGGTTAGGGGATATGCAGGTGGTAGAGTGTGTGTGTGTTGTACAGGAAATGAGATGGTTGAGTGAAATGAGGGAGAGTGGTTGGTGTAAAAAGGTCTGGTGAGGTAGCAGATATAGGCTAGGGAAATTAATGAAAGGGTTAAAGTTATAAATGTCAGTAGTTTGAAAGGCATGGTGTTAAGTAAGTTATGATTAGGGTGTAGCTATAAGTTAGAGAAGGTATTTAGAGTCCTTTAAGTGAAGAGTGTAAATATAGTGGATGGAGTGAAGGTGAGGGTTGGTAAGCTAAGATTAATTGAGGAGTTAATTGGTAAAATTAGTTAAGTTAATTGGTAATGGTATGGGAGAGGTGGGTGTGGTTTGTTGAGTATAAATGTAGAGGTAGTGGGGCGGGTGAAAATTGGGGGCAGGGTAGGGGAGCGGAGTGAACCCATAGGGCGAACGGAGCGGGAAGAGCTAAGGAGATAGAAGCCAATAAGTAATGATAAAGTACTGCAGGTTAGGAGAGTTACTTTATAATTTCTGGGGTCAATTAACAAGGGAAGGATATTATTTGCTTACAGTAAAAAAGTAAAATGTAACTCTGTCAGGGCAGGGCATGGGGAACCAGGGGGCTGATGAGGGTGATTAGGAGATACTAGACTTATGTAAAGTAAGATTGAAAGAATAGAAGGGTTAACACTGTCACCTAGTTGCCACTAATTTAGAAGAACAGTATGGAAAAGCCAGAGAATAACAATGGTCAGGGAATAGGGGAGGACAAAGGGAGAAAGGGGGGTAGCTAAAGGCAACTGTGGGCTGCTGGTGGACACATGGCTGAGGTCCTTAAAGTTAAAAACAGTCACAGCTAGAGAATTAAACACATTCTTATTACATACATTATTGTTCTAGATGGAACACTAAGGTTTAATAGTGGTGCAGCATTCCAGTAGGTTGTAGCTTCAAGGGGCAGGGTGTTCTTTAGGGCAATAGGAGGCATCCGTGACGGTATGAATATTGTAGAGCAGGATTATTGATGTTCTTCGTGTTTCACTGTTGCAGTCATTACATTTGGGTAATCTGCTTGCAGGCTGCCCTCAGTTGGTCTTGGGTCTTGCGTCAGTTGCTGTCCCTTCTTCCATGACGTCAAGTCGTCAGGGGTATAAAACATGCAGCCAACGCCATTACATCAGTCTTTCTTGCCGTGCGGTGCCCGAAGCAGAAGCAGTTCGGAAGTGCCGGTCGGCCGACTCCTGAAATTTTCGTTTTCGAGTTTCAGAACCGAAGTCTTCAACTTAAAGCTAAGTACCCCATTGGGAAAACAACTTCTTGCTCCTTAGCAATGTCAGTAAAAGTTAATAATTGCATTACTTGTGGAAAGCAAATACCTCATAAAGATTTTCATTCGTACTGTATTCCTTGCCTAGGCTCTGACCATGACATACCTTGCTGTCGGTTTTGTGCTTTATTTAATCAACGTCGGTATATTTTTGCCTCTAAATATTTCGGTTCTCGGTTTAATTATCCAGAAATGTCATCGGTTAGCCATCCGACTACCGGGAATCTGAAAAAATGCAAAGATAAAGACAGAGCCAAGGTCCAAAACTGCCGAAGACGCTTCTCCTAAGCCAGTTGCCAGTTCGCTGGTACTCAGTGAGGTGCTTTCGCAGCCCCTGATACCCGCTACTGAGACCCATTCAGAGTCCGGTATGCTGTGAGATACTTCAACTATGGAACCTGTGGATGTCTCTACCTTGGATGGGTCCGGAGCCGCTGTGCAGGCACTGGCTTCTGAGGGTGTATTCAGGCCTACAGACTTGCATATTAAATCAACACCTCCTTCATTACTAAGGCCTAAATCATGATCCATGTCTAAAAAAGCCGACACCCAGGCCACATGCTCAGGCCCCTGTGCCTAGGGTTACCATAATTCTTTGTATGTAAAAGGATGAAAAAATATGTGCTGCTCCCCTCTTAGTTGAAGAGCAAAAAAAAGGTCCGTGTTTGGGGATCAAACTACGAGCCAATCAAAACCTCGAACAGGTTTCTGCATTGAACAGAGCTCCGTTTTTTGATTGGCTCGTATACCGGTATACGAGGCAATCAAAAATGCGCACAACGGACCCTCTTCTGTTCAGTGTGGAACAGCAAGCAGTTCTGCATTGAACAGAGCTTTGCTTTTTCATTGGCTCGTGTACCGGTGTATGAGCCAATCTAAAATGCGCACAGCGGACCCTCTTTTGTTCATTGCGGAACATTAAGCAGATTCGCATTGAACAGAGCTCCGTTTTTTGATTGGCTCGTATACTGGTGTATGAGCCAATCTAAAAAAAAAAAAACAAAGCGGAGAAAAAACTCCGAAATAGGGATGTCTGCTTTTTGAACATTTTGCGATTTGTCCGGGTTTTAAAACCCGGACAAATTGCAGAATTTTCAAAAAACGCCCGGACAGGAGCCCAAAAAAGAGGACGTGTCCTGGGAAACCCGGACATATGGTAACCTTACCTATGCCTAAAAAACAAATGGTAAAAATGGCTGAAGATCTAATAACTCTAATCAGGGGTAGTCAACCCCCCCCCAAGAAGCCTAGGGCTGAGCTTGATTATGAATCTTCTGATCAGGATTCTGTTTCTTCTGACTCTTCTGATGACCTGGATTTGTCCTTACCTACTTATGAGGATTCTGATGCAGAGGATTCTATTCCCTCTGCTTCCCCTCCTGAGGATTTTTATTTTGGGGAAACTTTACATACTTTAAGGGAGCATTTTCACTGGGAAAGCCAGGAATTTTCTGATCCAAAAAAGAGGCTTAGGGATTTCCTTCTTCTACCTCAGCGTAGGCCTTTGGCTATATCTCCTGTACTAGACATTGTTGATGTTGTTTTCTCGGAATCCAGTTTGGCCCCTGATTCCCTGCCTCCTGCTGCTAGTAAACCTGACAGATATTACAGGGTTCCTGAGTCCCACAAGTTCCTTTTCAAAAATCCTGTTGCAGATCCAGAGACTATTTCTCAGGGGCCCAAGGGCATTAAGGCTTTTACTGCTAAAAATCCTACCCCTTCTGATAGAGACTCCAGGGCGCTGGATAGACGGGGTATAAAGGTTTATACTTCAGCAACCTTGGCAATCAGAGCTTTAAACTGCCAATTTCATATGTTAAAATATCAGCAACATGTCATTGGACTGCTTAAACAGAAAATGATGTTGATTCCTGACTTTGTAGAAAATAAAGATTTACTGGACTTAATGCATTCTGCTGAACAAGTTGGAAAACATACTTTGCAATGTGGTTTTGATTTTTTAGAGGCCTCTTGCAGGGCTGCTGTTACTGGGTCTGTGCTTAGAAGGCATGCTTGGCTTAAGGAGCAATCTTTGCCTGATCATGTTAAAGCTAAATTGTTGGATGCTCCTTTAAATTAGGACCGCCTGTTTGGCAACAAGGCTGAAGAAGTTCTTAAAAAGATGGAAGATAAAGCTAAATCTATGCAAACTGTTAAATATTTTTTACAAGTTCAGCCTCCTAGATTTAGTAGACACTGGCCTACTAAGAATTGGTCCTTTCCATTCCCTTCCAGGTCTTCTCAAGCCAAACCCAGACACAGCAAAAACCTCAGGTTTCAGTCCCAGGGGACTCTCAGAGCTAAGCCTCCACTTCCAAATCTGGAAGTAACAAGACTCCCCCCTATGGTAAACAGTCTCAATGACCTCCTTTTAAAATTCCCAAGCACTTTTCTTTTGACCACCCCTTTGGGGGGAAAGATTGCTCTTCATGCAAAGAACTGGGAACTCATAACCCAGGACAAATGGGTTTTAAATATAGTGTCCCAGGGATACAGATTTCATTTCCACACGTTGCCAACACCAAAAGGGTGGCCAGACCTGCCCCCAAATCAGTGGGCAGAAGCTCAAAAACAAGTACTTTCCCTCTTAAGCATGGGGCTATTCAGCTGGTACCAGAAGAGGAAAAGGGACAAGGTTTCTACTCCAGACTTTTTCTGGTACCCAGAAAAGACAAATTATATGGCATCCAATCCTGGACCTGTCTACTCTAAACACTTTTCTGGGGATTCCAAAATTCAAGATGCTGACTCTTCACCAATTACTTCCTTTGCTAGGCAAAGATGCCTGGTTGGCAACACTAGATTTAAAAGAAGCATACCTGCACATCCCAATCAGGGAATCTTGCAGAAGATACCTACGCTTCAAAGCAGGCTACATGCATTATCAGTTCTCTGCACTGCCCTTTGGCTTGTCTACTGCGCCCAGGGTAGTCAAAAAGTGTCTGGCTCCAGTTATTGCATTTTGTAGGCAAAGAAATATTCAAATATACCCATACTTGGATGATTGTGTAATTCGGGCAGAAAGCCAGGGCATACTTTTGAATCATCTGGCGTTTGTAAACAGGGTTCTAACTTGTCTGGGGTACACCATAAATGAAAAGAAATCACAACTGGTACCCTGTCAACAAATTACATTCCTGTGAGCAAGCTTGAATACAACTTCCCAGATGACCTACCTCACGCCAGAAAATCAAATTCATTTGGTAACATTTTTCAAACAAGTGAGGTAGGTCATCTGGGAAGTTCTGCATTGAACAGAGCTTCGCTTTTTCATTGGCTCGTGTACCGGTGTATGAGCCAATCTAAAATGCGCACAGCGGACCCTCTTTTGTTCATTGCGGAACATTAAGCAGATTTGCATTGAACAGAGCTCCGTTTTTTGATTGGCTCGTATACTGGTGTATGAGCCAATCTAAAAAAAAAACAAAGCGGAGAAAAAACTCCGAAATAGGGATGTCTGCTTTTTGAACTTTTTGAACATCTGCAAGACAAATACTACAAGCCTTGGGGTTCACGGCCTCCTGCATTCTTCTAATTCCATATGCAAGACTGCATATTTTATTTATTTTATTTATTTTACATTTGTTGACCAGGCTAGTCTAGCTGGATACATGTCCATTTTCAGTAGAGGCCCGAGGAGTTAAGCTCCAGAGTTTAAGAAGAAGTGCATTTGCGATATTACAAGAAAGTAAGGGTAACAATATGCAAAGAGTACACACAAATTGAGCCAAAAAATTACAAGCAAGGTTATACAGTTGATACATATGAGGAAACTACAGTGGTATCTAAAAAGCCTATGGAGTCAACATTCTCACAGCCCAGAAACAATGATTCCTATCATACCTTGCCTACGCCTAGAGTTCCTCTGGTGGGCAGAGGCCAGCCACCAAAACAAGGGACTACCATTCATACTACCTCCTGCTGCCCAAACCCTAACAACAGATGCATCAGACTGTGCATGGAGGGCTCATCTGGCAGGGAAGTGCATTTAGGGGAAGTTGAACCCAAGTCAAATGCACCTACATATCACTCAAAAAGAAATGTTAGCTGTACAGAATGCTCTGACAGCCTTCAAGGACTACATTCTTTCAGGACAACTAATGGTAAAGACGGACAACACCACGGTTTTGTGGTACATAAACAAGCAGGGGGGTACACATTCCTAACCCCTCTGCAGACTAGCCATGGCATTGTGGAATACAGCCTTGAGCTACCAAGTGCACCTACAAGTTCAATTCCTGACAGGAAAATTAAATACACTGGCAGACGGACTAAGCAGAAATCCGATGGACCCACATGAGTGGAAACTGGAACCAAGGATTTTCAACATATTGACAAGCAAATGGGGTAGCCCAGACATAGATCTATTTGTCTCCCCCGAGAACTACCAGTTGGACAAGTTTTGCACAGGGACTTACCACAAACAAGCCTGGAAAGTGGATGATCTGTCCTTCAGCTGGAAAAACCTGTCAGTCTATGCCTTCCCCCCACTGCCTCTGCTCTCCAAAGTTCTACTAAAAGTCAAACAGATGGCTTCAGACTGGCCGCGCCAACACTGGTACCCCCTCCTGTGCAGTGTGTTGCAGTTATCTCCATGGCACCTGCCTCAGACCCCTTCCCTGCTGTCTCAGCAGGAGAACCAAAATTTTGCACCCTCAGCTTCCAACATTGAACCTTGCAGCCTGGCTAATCACTTAAATTCACCCTTATCATCCCTCAGCAAATCTGTGATGGATGTCATCTTAGAGGCAAGGAGGCCTAGTACTAGAAAATCTTATGCTGAAAAATGGAAAAGATTCTGTGCCTGGAACCAATCTCAAGGGATGAGCACAGCAGCGCCCAATTTACCTCAGATTTTGCAATACTTAACTGAGATCCTTCACAAGGGCCTGTCTTTTTTTCCTCCATTAAAATCCACTCCTCAGCCATTTCAGCTCATTATAACACAGAACCTCCCCTCTTCTCTCATCCTGTGCTCAAGCAGTACCTTAGAGGGGCCAAAAACTTGAGACCACCCAGGAGAGCTCCAACCCCTACCTGGGATCTTAACTTTGTATTGGAGAAACTCACTTTATCTCCTTTTGAGCCAGCTGCTACTGCAGACTTAAGCATTTCTTTCTTGGAAAACAGCTTTCCTTTTAGCAATCGCTTCCACTAGAAGGATATCTGAATTACAGGCCCTTATGGCATTGGAGCCTTTCATCATCTTTCATGCAGACAGGGTGCCACTCAGGACCAATCCATCCTTCATGCCCAAGATGGTATCCAGTGTGGCTCTTAATCAGTCCATTTATTTATATACATATTATTTATTTATGTAAAATATATATTTTATATATATATATATATATATATATATATTATCATCTATGATATGCATCCACTTTGTTTCATTGAAAGCTCATTTTAACTGAATTTGAATTCACTCAGACCAAATCACTGAAAGCTCAAATTACTGAAAACTCATTTCACCGAATCTCATTTCACTGAAGTGAAGTACTGGCACTCTGTAGAGTATTGTAAGGCAAGTTCATAGGTTTATAGGTAGGTACTACGGTATTGGCCCAAGGGTCTGTGTAAGCCTAGCCAACAAGGTTCCCTGGCTTACACCACCCAAGAAAGTTATTTTCCTGTGCCACTGTCGAGAAGAGACACAGAAGTGATCCCCTGGGTGTATTTCCTATTTCCCATCCACTCATCAAGATTTTTCTTGAAGAGTGCTAATGAAGAACTTTACTTGACATAGATGGGTAGCCTGTTCCAGAATATGGGAAGTGTCTGAGAAAGGAATCCATCCCTCCAGCATGTCCTGTTTATTTTGGTGACAAGGTTTAGATCCCTAGAGTATATGTAGCTCGGAGGGATTGGGATTTCTTTAGGTGTAGCATGTCCAACAGCTCTGGGTTTGACATAGCTTTATATGTTAGGCAGAGATCACCTCGGAGTAGGCGATATGCTATGTAGTAAAGCTGGAGTTTTTTGAGACGGTCAGTGTAGGGCATCTGTTTGAGGCCAGTAATCCTCTTTGTGAGGTACTTCTGTGGCCTTTCCAGCTGATGCAGATGTCTTGTGAGGTACATTCCAAAAGGGGCGTTGTATTCTGTAGTGGGTCTAATGAGTGTCGAGTAGAGGGGAACAATGATGTGCCACGTAGAAGGACTTCCTGACTACTGTGGCGATGTGACTATCAAAGGACAGACTACTGTCCACCTGGGTCCCAAGGTCTCTTATCACACATTCGGTGTTAAGTAGACTGCTGTCTATGTAGTAGTTCATGGGTACAGAGTTTTTACCAAAGGGGATGACAGTGCACTTTTTGGCATTGAGCTTGAAGCTATGGCTTTGACACCAGGCATCATTCTCAGTGAGGCCCTTCTGTAGTATTTCCACATCATTTGGGGACTCGACTATGGTTCCTAGTTTGCAGTCATCTGTGAACTTCGTTAGCCAGAGGCCTTCTGTGTTAGCCTGTACTTCAGAGAAGTAGATACCAAACAGGAGAGGTCCCAGGGCTGAACCCTGTGGTACTCCACTTGTCACTGATTTGAGGTCAGATGTGGAGTGTGCAACTTTTACAGTGTGGGTTCTGTCAGTGAGCCAGTTGGCAACCCGTCTTGTGACGTAGGGATTTATACCTAGTTTAGTTATAATTCCAGAATGGGGGATGGTGCCGAAAGCCTTGGCGAGGTCAAGATAGGCTGTGTGAACCATCTTACTCTCATTTACGGCTTTGGTGACTGCCTCTAAGAAGTCGATCAGGTTCAGGAGGCATGATCTGCTTTTCACAAACCTGAACTGGGTGGGATCCAGAGTTTGGAGGTTACCAATGTATGTGTTTATGAGATCCATGGCCTTGCAGACCAGGCTCATCAGGCTAATAGGGCAATAGTTCCCAAGATCAGTGGTGGCTCCCTCTTTGTGGACTGGGATAACTGTTGCTGTATGCCATTCCGTGGACACAAAGCCTGATGTGAGGCTATGATTGAACACGGTGCTTAGGTGGGGAGTCAGTTTGTTCTGAAGTTCATGTAAAATGCAGCCCAGGATGTTGTCTGGTCCCATGGATGCTGTGTTTTTGGCTTTAGAGAGTGCAGCTTTTACCTGCGTAGTTGTGATTACAGGGACTCTGCATTCTTCCTGTATAGCTATGGGCCCTTTAGGGGATGGGGGGGGGGGTAAAGTTAGCAGTGAACCTATCTGACAGGATGTTGGCAATATCAATTGGTTATGTAATTTTCGTGCCATTGTGCTGTAACTCAGAGCAGATCTGCGTGTTGCCATTGAGATTCTTGACATAGCTATAGAATGCTTTGTGGTTGTCTTTAGAATCAGTGGCGATTTTGTTTTTGTAGCTAGCTTTGGAGGATCTTATAAGAGATCTCAGCTTCTTACTGAGGCTGACCAGGGAGCTCCTCCACTCATGGGATTTTACTCTCTTTTGCAACAATTTCTTCCTTCTGTTGTACAGTTTGTTTATGGCAGGGGACCACCAGATTGGCTTCTGCTTTTTGGAAGATAGCGTCTTGGTTCTATTTGGGATAGCACGATCCATGCACTTGTGTAAGTGCTTATAGAGTGCATTTGTGTAGGTTTCAGCAGTCATAGCTGTATTGTCCATCTGCATGGGTGTCATGAAGTTCACCACTTCTGTCTTATGAAGCATGAAGTTGGCTTTGGAGAAATTTTTTATCGTGGTTTCTTTAAGGGGGGTGGGTGCAGGATGTGGCTATCAAGGGTGATTAGTTTATGGTCAGATTGGACCAACGAGGAGTGGACTTCAGGTGTGGAACACCAGTCACTCATGTTGGTAATTACTAGGTCTAGGATATTGTTGCCCCTGGTGGTGGTGTGGATAAATTGATCCAGGGCATTGGAGTTTACGAATTCCAGAAACCGTTGTGTGAAGGAGTTGGTAAAATGTGTATGCCCTTTTCCCCACTGTAGTGCGAACCTGGAGTTAGTGTGTGTGTGTATCTATATATATATATATATATATATATATATATATATATATATATATATATATATATATAGTTAGGGGGAGTGAGGGGGCTATAGCACCTCACCTAGTTTGGTTTTATATTATATTTCACAGAAAGTTTCAAAACAGTACATTTTAAACCATAGATATGCATACTTACAACACCAGTGACTAACTCTTTCCAGAAGACAATGTATACCCAAACTAAGTGTGGGGCTATGACCCCCACACCACCCTAATTATATATATTAACTCCAGGATCACACTACAGTGGAGAAAAGGGCATGCACCTTTTACTTGCCTTACAGTACTCTACACAGTACCAGTACTTCACTTCAGTGAAATGAGTTTTCAGTAATTTGAGCTTTCAGTGATTTGGTCAGGGTGAATTGAAATTCAGTGAAATGAGCTTTCAGTGGAAGAAAGTAGACACGCACACGCACACACACACACACACACACACACACACACACACACACACACACACACACACACACACACACACTTTGCATCTGTTTACCAGAAATGTCCAACTGAGCACAGGCCCGGAGAGAACAGGTACACATAGAGACATTACATAGATAATGAAAGAAATGTATATGAAGCATTTCATAGCAACGTAGACATAAAACATCTTAATCTTCTTCCTTCGGCTTTTCCCGGTTAGGGGTCGCCACAGTGGCAGTGGAGTTTTACGGTGTCGGGTTACCAGCTCGGCGCCCAAAATTCCACAGAAGGCACACACATGCACACACACACACCTAGGGCCAATTTTAGAGTGTCCAATCCACCTACAGCATGTCTTTAGAATGTGGGAGGAAACTGGAGCACCCGGAGGAAACCCACGCGACCACAGGGCGGACATGCAGACTCCGCACAGAAGGCACCCCAGCAGTGAATTGAACCGGAGAACCTCTTGCTGTGAGACGGCAATGCTAACCGCTGCACCACCGTGGCCGCCCCTATACATTAGTTAAAAATACACAAGACCAAACCTAGTGAAAGTTTTGAAACATGAGGAGAATTAGTCTTCCCTGCTTAGGCTAGCAGAAGGATATCGGCATCAAGCAGGCATGGAAATCAAACCACAAGTAGATAAAAATCAGGTAGCAACTGAATATGCCAAAAAACAAAGAATATAAGGTGAAAGACCAGATGAGAAGGCAAGAAATGTGGAAAATTTATAAATATAGTTGCAAATATAGAAAACGTATGGAAGAACCTTCTGTTGATCAGAAACGAATGCAGGAATGGTTAAGGGGAGGCCAAGTCAAGCCAAGAGATGAAAGGTTAATATTGGCGGTCCAAGATAGTGGGCTACGTGCACGCTGGTTTACAAAGTCCATGGAACATGTGGGAGAAGCAGACACATATAGGTTTTTAAACCAGAATTGGAAACAGTCTCGCACTTCATTGCTGGTTGTGACATACTAATGGCAGAAGGACTGTGTACTGAAAGGCATAATAATTTGGCAAGACTGCTGCACTGGGGATTGTGCAAACATTATAGTATTGTATTAGCTGAAAGACACTGGAAACACAAGCCACAAAGCATGATAGAAAATGATGAAGTCTGAATTACATGGGATCACCCATTACTAACGGTTCAAAAGATAGATGTAGAAAACCAGATATAGTGGTGCAAGAAAAGAAGACAAAAGTAGCATTGATCATTGAAATTGCCATACTCGGTGACTACAGTGTCTTGCACACAAAGAGACACAAAGTCATAAAATATCAGTATTTGTAGGCAGAAACGAGAGCAATGTGGAAGAAAGACATCCAGATAGTTTCAATAGCAGTATTAGCAACGGGTCTTATAAAAAAGATTCTACAGTTGTATTTAGATATGTTACCAGTACAAGTTTTTCCATCTCTTTCAACTTTCTGGTTTAAAAGCCCGTGTTTGTGCTGGTTTCCCACCCTATCTGTAACTAGTCTAGTCCAGATACAGATTTGCTGTATCCAGGACTGTTTGTAAGCTTCTGAGCCCCCCCCCCCCCAAGCCTTTCTGTTTTGTAGGGAAGCCTTCTAGCTTATCAGTGGGAGTGGTAAGCACTAGGTAGCCTATCTACTGCAAGAGTGGTTTCTGGCCCAGAAATTGTAATTTATTGGCTGTTTGGCAGTTTTTCCATCTCCTTCAACTTACTAGTTTAAAAGCCCACATTTGCACTTGTTTCCCATCTTTCTTGTGACTAGTCTAGTCCAGAGACAGATTTTCTGTATCCAGGACAGTTTGTAAGCTTCTGAGCCCTCCAAGCCTTTCTATGTTGGAGGGAAGCCTTCTAGCTTATCAGTGGGAGTGGTAAGCACTAGGTAGCCTATCTACCACAAGAGTAGTTTCTGGCCCAGAAATTGTAGTTTATTGGCCATTTGGGCAGTTTTTCCATCTCTTTCAACCATCTGGTTTAAAAGGCCACGTTTGCGCTCATTTCCCACCTTTCCTGTAACTAGTCTAGTCCATATACAGATTTGCTGTATCCAGGACTGCTTATAAGCTTCTGAGCCCCCCAAGCCTTTCTGTGTTGGAGGGAAGCCTTCTAGCTTATCAGTGGGAGTGGTAAGCACAAGGTAGCCTATCTACCACAAGAGTGGTTTCTGGCCCAGAAATTGTAGTTTATTGGCTGTTTGGGCAGTTTTTCCATCTCCTTCAACTTTCTGGTTTAAAAGCCCGCGTTTGCGCTTGTTTCCCACCTTTCCTGTAACTAGTCTAGTCCAGATACAGATTTACTGTATCCAGGACTGTTTGTTAGCTTTTGAGCCCCCCCAAGCCTTTCTGTGTTGGACGGAAGCATTCTAGCTTATCAGTGGGAGTGGTAAGCACTAGGTAGCCTATCTACCACAAGATCCAGGTACATATTCTTAGTTTTAACATTTGAATTTACTTATTCAGCACTTGTTCAGAATTGTTGTTAGCACCAAATAAGGTAGAAATTACGGCAGCACTCAACCTTCCTCTTTACCTAGAGGAAAACAGGTTTTGTACTTACTTTCCTCACTTGCTTAGAGAAAAACAGCTCTTATACTCACATTCCTCACTTGTCTAGAGGAAAGTAGTTTTTTATTCAGGCATGTCCAAGGGTCATCTCCCAGTGTTCTCTCCTGTCTATCTGATGAATCTGGGCATCTTGAGGAAATATAGCAATTGCCTCATGTACACAGACAACCCTGTTCTCCTACCATCCAACACCACAACCTGTGAGAGATGCACTTATCTAGCCAAACTGGAGGTAAAGAACTCTCCAACCAAGACTGAACTTGACAGTCAACAGGAGAAGGTAAACACCTGCACCACACCACACTCATCACATAGTCCCACTAAACCTACACCACCAAAAACCACACATAGAAACACAAAAACATTTTCAGAGGCTCTCAATAATAATCTGCTCAAGCAACAGAGACCTCCAAAGCAGAAACGCAAGCAACCTTTACCCCCCCCAACACAACCCAAATGACACATAGCCCACAGACTCAGTGTGCCAATAAACCACAGCCCATAAGACAAACCAGCGTACCCAACACACCAGTCATAGGTGACTCTATAGTCATGTACACTGATGTCCCACTCACCAGGCTAAACAAGGAGATGGTTACTGTCAGCTGCCTGTCGGGTGCCAGGATCCGCCACATAACCCACGCACTCAGGTCACTCCACAACAAGTACAAATATGACTCTGTCATTGTCCTTGTTGGTCTGAACAACCTGAGACGTACCTCCCTGGACTACATGAAAAGAGACATGGAAGAGCTCTCTGATCTTGTAGCCCAGGCAGGTATGACCCTAGCCCTGAGCAGCATCCTGCCATCACCCAGAATGATACCGCAGTACAAGGACAAAATGATTGACTTCAACAATTGGCTAAGCTTCTGGTGTCATTCTAAGGGGATCCAGTATTTGTCTGCTCGGGATGACATGGTCGACAGACCACAATATTTTGCCAGAGTTGGCCTGCAACTGTCGCCCCTGGGATTCCGGATACTGGCAAAGCTCTTGCCATCCATATAGTGCCTTTTTTAGGCAAGGTTCAAATGACAAATTCACCACCATAACAGGAGCAGGCAAGCAAAATCTGAGGGTAATGCTACTCAATGCTATAAGTCTAAACCTCAAAATGCACTCACTCAAGGCACTCCTTAAAATGGAGAACATCAATATCTGTGCAGTGACTGAGACCTGGTTCAAGGCTCTAGAGAGCACCCCTGCATTACCAGGCTATAACTCATACCACACTTTTCAGCCATCTAACCTGGACCAGAACACCAAAGGTGGAGGTGTATCCATATTCATTAAGGATATCCACACCTCCAGGCTAGTTGCGCAACATGATGCATCCAAGGTTATCCAAGTGGAACTAACTCTGGGCAAAACTGCAATCCAAATTGTAGCTTGCTACCCATCCCCCACCATGCCCCAGGATTCCCACTCCTCTTTTCTTGATATACTGGAAAATATTAGGGTTCAACCAAACACCCTAATAATGAGCAATTTCAACTACCCCACCATTAACTGGGAAAACTACTCATGTACCAACTCCTTTGCTCAAAGCTTTCTGGAATTCATAAATTCCAATGTTGTGGATCAACTTATCCACACCCCCACCAGGGGCAACAATATGCTAGACCTAGTCATTGCCAACATGAGTGACTAGTGTTCCACACCTGAAATCAACTCCTCGTTGGTCCGATCCGACCATAAGCTAATCACCCTAGATACTCTCCCCCACCCACCATTAAAGAAACCACAGTAAAAAATGTCTCCAAAGCCAACTTCATGCTTCTTAAGACAGAAGTGGTGAACTTCATGACACCCATGCAGATGGACAATACAGTTACAACTGCTGAATCCTACACAAACGCACTCTATAAGCACTTACACGAGTGCATGGATTGTGCTGTCCCAAACAGAACCAAGACGCTGTCCTCCAAAAAAAGGAAGCCAATCTTGTGGTCCCCTGCCATAAACAAACTCTACAACAGAAGGAAGAAACTGTTTCCAAACAGAGTAAAATCCCATGAATGGAGGAGCTCCCTGGTCAGCCTCAGTAAGAAGCTGAGATCCCTTATAAGATCCTCCAAAGCTAGCTACGAAAACAAAATTGCCACTGATTCTAAGGGCAACCACAAAGCATTCTATAGCTATATCAAATATCCCAATGGCAACATCCAGATCTGCTCTGAGTTACAGCACAATGGTACGAAAATTACAGAACCAACTGATATTGCCAACATTCTGGCAGATAGGTTCAGTGCTAACTTTACCCCCCTCTCACCTCCTAAAGGGCCCATATCTATATCCATTTCAAACTGGAATAAATAAGTAATAAATAAATAAATATACAGGACGAATGCAGAGTCCCTGTAATCACATCTATGCAGGTAAAAGCTGCACTCTCTTAAACCAAATACACAGCATCCATGGGACTGGACAACATCCCAGGCTGCATTTTACATGAACTTCTGAACAAACTGGCTCCCCACCTAATCACCATGTTCAATCATAGTCTCAAATCAGGCTTTGTGTCCACTGAATGGCTCACAGCAACAGTTATTCCACTCCACAAAGGGGGAGCCACCACTGATCCTGAGAACTATTGCCCTATTAGTTTGACAAGCCTGTCTGCAAGGCAATGGAACATATTGTCATGGAACTCATAAACAAAGACATTGGTAGCCTCTAAACTCTGGACCCCACCCAGTTCGGGATTGTGAAAGGCAGATCATGCCTTCTGAACCTGATCGACTTCTTTGAGAAAGTCACCAAAGCCGTAGACGAGGGTAAAGTGGTTCACACAGCCTGTCTTGACCTCGCCAAGGCTTTCAACACCATCCCCCATTCTGGAATTATAGATAAACTCACAAAACTAGGTATAAATTCCTACGTCACAAAGTTGGGTTGTCAACTGGCTCACTGACAGAACCCACACTGTAAAAGTTGCAGACTCCAAATCTGACTTCAAGCCAGTGACAAGTGGAGTACCACAGGGTTCAGTCCTGGGATCTCTCCTGTTCGGTGTCTACTTCTCTGAAGTACAGGCTAACACAGAAGGCCTTTGGCTAATGAAGTTCGCAGTTGACTGCAAACTTGAGCCATAGTCGATTTCCCAAATGATGTGGACATCCTACAGAAGGGCCTCACTGAGACAGATGCCTGGTATCAGAGGCATGGCCTCAAGAAATGCCAAAAAGTGCATTGTCATCCCCTTTGGTAAAAACTCTGTACCCATTAACTGCCACATAAATGGCAGTCTACTTAATGCCGAATGTGTGATAAGAGACCTTGGGACCCAGGTGGACAGTAGTCTCTCTTTTGATGATCACATCACTACAGTACTCAGGAAATCCTTCTATGTGGCACACCTCACCACAACAGGGTTCTCATCCAGGAAAAAAGAGGTCATTGTTCCTTTCTACTCGGCACTCATTAGACCCATTATGGAGTACAATGCCCATTTTGGAATGTACCTCACAAGACATCTGCAGCAGCTGGAAAGGCTACAGAGATACCTCACAAAGAGGATTACTGGCCTCAAACAGATGCCCTACATTGACCGTCTCAAAAATCTCCAGCTTTACTCTGTAGCATATCGCCTAATCCGAGGAGAACTCTGCCTAACATATAAAGTTATGTTATACCCAGAGCTGTTGTACATGCTACACCTAAAGAAATTCCAGTCTCTCTGAGCTACACGCTCTAGGGGCCTAAGCTTTGTCACCACAATAAACAGGACATGCTGGAGGGATAGATTCCTGTCCCAGAGGCTTCCTATACTCTGGAACAAGCTACCCATCTATGTCAAGCAAAGTTCCTCATTAGCACTCGTTAAGAAAAATCTTGATGAGTGGATGGGAAATAGGAAATACACCCCGGGGACCACTTCTGTGACTCTGCTCGACAGGGGAACAGTAACTTAACTTTCTTGGGTGGCGTAAACCAGGAAACTTTGTTGGCTAGGTTTACTTAGGCCCTTGGGCCGACAGCCTAGTACTTACCTATGAACTTATCAAGCTATGTAACTCTGTACAAATTGCAGGAGGAGTCATTACTGGGCAAATTGTTGGTTTTGCGAAGAGCACTTCTGTCTGACATCAGAGATTGAAATAGTGCTAATTTCATGAACTTTAATTGTATTTTGACTTAGAAATGGAGTACATTCCCATCATTGTATTAGAAACACAAAAGATTTGGAGAACTTAAAAAACTACAGTACTTACAAACAAAATGGTATGAGGTAGTACTACCTGGATTTATCACCAGAAACAGTAGTATTGCTGTACTACATGTAGAGATAATCATGTCCAGTGTTACTTTGAGTGACCTGTTGCTTGTATTTGGTCAAAGACTGGCAAAGTATTTACATATAGAGTAGCATATGTAGTGATGGTTATTGAGGAAGCGCAGGCTATGTTAGATCACTTGCAGTGTCATTATACAGAAGCAGATGCTAGACAGATCAAAAGGGTAAAAGAGGGTACTGTAGGTAAGTACAAACTGTTAGTAAAGATACTATGTGTCTGAATACTTCATTAAGGAACGGATATCTGGTATTGTCCTTGGGCAGGAAACAGAAAATGAGGTTGGCATAGTAACATCGACAGTTAGATTACACAGTGGTGCAGCGGTTTATGTTGTCTCACAGCAAGAGGTTCTCTGGTTTAATTCTTGGCTGGGGTGCCTTCTGTGTGGAATCTGCATGTCCTCTCTGCATTTCTGTGGGTTTCATCCAGGTTCTCTGGTTTCCTCCCACGTTACAAAGACGTGTCTGGAGCATTTCTCCCTGGGCATCCACTGAAAATTGGCTCGTTCCAAGTTGGACTTTCCTGGTAAACAAATGTTAAATAAATAAAAAGAGAACTAATTATATTTATGTTTGTTTGTTTGTCTTTTCGGCTTTTCCCTGTAAAGGGTCGCCACAGCAGAACTCTGGTCCGCTAATGATTGGCAGTAGATTTTTATGATGCCGAGTTGCCAGCCCGATGTCCAACCTTCAGCGAAGGCACGCCCATTTATGCATGTCTTTCGGAGGCCACTCGACCGTGGGGAGGACATGCAGACTCCACACAGAAGGCACTCCCCGCACACTAGCTGAGAATCAAATGGGAGAACCTCTTGCTGTGAGGCAACAACGCAACCGCTGTACCACCGCGGCTGTAACTAATTATATTTATGTAATACAAGTATATATAACAGTGTGTGTATGTGTGTGTGTGTGTGTGTGTGTGTATATATATGTATATATATATATATATATATATATATATATATATATATATATATATAGATATATATATGTGTGTATATATATATATATATATATATATATATATATATATATATGTATATGTATAGATACATATATAGATAGATAGATATATGTCCTTCTATTCACATCTTGTAGTATTCATAATAGTAGGAAGTTTTTGCCAGCAATGCCACCTTCTGGCCAGTATACTAAAATCTTTGTTTCTGGAGGGTACGTGTGATGTCCTTTGTCAGGGCCATAAACTGATGTAGGGTATAAAGGTGAAGTCTGCTCGCACCCTCCTCAGAACTTTCCTGCCACAGTGAACACCGGACTCCTGTTCACCAGTTCTGAAAGCAGATTGCATTTCAGACGACCATTAAAATCTCTTGATCGGAGGACCATTTCATCCGACCGATACAGATAAGTGCCCTTTTGGGTTTTTTCATTGCCTTTGATTATTGTTATGTCAGCTGGAAAGGGGAAGTGTGCTTGTGGGAGACAAATTCCTTACAAGGACACACACGAGAAGTGCATTTTTGCTTAGGTGAGGCCCACGACCCTACGTCCTGCCCCATTTGCTAATCTTTCGTTCCGAAAACCCTTCACAGCCGTCTTGCTGTACTAAAATTGTATTTAGAAAATCATAGACTCAGACATCTTGCGCTCAGTATGGAAGGGGGAAGTAGGCCTGTCTGAAGAGCCACCGAGGAAGAAGGCCAAAAAAAGTTAGGCTGGAATCCCTTGCTGCGTCAAGTGTCCGAGAAGGTTCTTGAGGCTGATGAAAGCCCGGCATCTTCCTAGACATCGGTTTCCAAGCCAGGCCCTGGAACCACTATGGAAGCTGGGGTGGTGGAAACCTTTAGTACGTCCACTGAGGCTACTCATCCATCAGATCCAGATGGTGGAGGGGAACTACGACTTACCACATCCGAGGGCATAGCTCCTTCTCTCCCACCCAGACAGACATCCGCTACAATTGACTACTGCTTTAAAGAAAAAACAAGAAGTTAAACACACTGAATCCCTACCAGTTCCTGGATGGGAAGGTTTTTCTCAGAGCCTTTTTAAGGCTTTTTATACCCTACAGACATAGCAGGCTCCACCACCCCCCACTACTCGACCTACCTTACAGGTTTCAGAGGAAGAGTACTCCTCTTCAGAGGAATCCTATTCATATGAATCCCAAATAGAGTCCACAAAAGATTTCATCACCCCAGAGGAGGAAGACTCCATTACTCCTGAATCTCCAGGGGAAGAAATTACCTTTGCAGACACAATCTCCCTCATGATGGAGCATTTCAAATGGCAAGCATCTGAAGTTTCTGATACCAAGAAAAGATACTTCGACCTTTTGCAAATGGAGCAACCCTTTCCTTCAGCAGTTGCTCCCTTGCTAACTGCCCTTCAGGATGCTTTCCTGGCTGCTTCACAGTCCCCTGATTCTCAACCACCAGCTGCTAAATGTCCAGACCATTTTTACAAAGTCCCTCAGGATATCCAATACCTCTTTAGGAACCCTCCAGCAGACCCATCAGTTATTGCTGTCCCTGCTGATAAATCATCCAGGCATTTACCTTTTTGTAGTCTTTATCCCACAGACAAAGACAGCAAATTCATGGACAGACTAGGGAAGAAAGTCTATACCTCCTCTACTCTGGCTATTAGAGGTCTGAATTACCAAACATGTATGACTAAATATGTCTTAGATACCATTTCCAAGGCCTCCACTTTACTATCTGAGGCACCAGACTCTCCCATTAAAACTCAAATCAACACCCTTCTTTCCACTGCATCCCAAGTAACTAGGCAGTCAAAGTGCAGTTATGATGCTGTGGAAGCCTCATCTAAGTCTGCTGCATCTGGATCATTCTTGAGGCTATATTCTTGGGTGAGACTAAAACCCCTGCCCATGGATGTGCAAACAAAATTGCTGGATGCACCCCTGGATAATAAAGCCCTGTTTGGCAAAGCCTTAGCAAAACTCCTTAAGTCGCTTCAAGAAAAGGGTACGGAACTTCAGAATCTTAAACACCTTCTGGTGTCTCCTATACCCACATATCACAGGAATTAGTCGCAGAAACCTTCCTTTGTTAGAAGGCAGTCAGCACACACTGCTCCACAGTCTAAAGGACGTAGACAAACCAGGAAAAACTCTACTCCTAAGTTTCCTACAAGTTCTTCCACTGTGCCCTTTCAAGGCCAGTCTGACCAGTCCAGACCACCTCCTCTGTGACTACCCTCCCTTGCACCAAAACACCATACTTTCTCTCCCTGTCACCCTCACCCTTCCCTCCTGGCAGATTATTACATCAGAACAATGGGTTCTCTCCATAAGGCTACTTCATGACTTGGTGGATGATACCACCCTTTAGTGGCATCCCTCAGCCACCTGCAAGCCAAACCCACCTTTTCCCTCCTGTCATTCAGCAGCTTCAAGTTCAAGGTACCATACAACATGTACCACACCAGCAAAAAAACAGGGTTTTTTTACTCAAGAATGTTTCTGGTATCAAGGAAGGACGGCCCTTGGAGGCCAATCCTAGACTTATCCTATCTAAACCTATTTCTCAAAGTTCCCAATTTCAAAATGATTACCTTACCCATCCTCTTACCACTAATTCCAACTCAGACTTTCATGGTAGCCCTGGAACTAAAGGATGCCTACCTACACATCCCCATACACCCAGATTACAGGAAGTATTTTGCAGTTCTTAGCCTTGCCCTTTCGACTCTCTACTGCCCCCCCGAGTATTCACAAAATGCCTGGACCCCATCATTGCCCACTGCAGGACTCAAGGTATTCAGATATACCCATACCTGGATGTTCTGCTCATTCTTCATCAAGTCCGCCAAATCCTCCTGTTACATCTACAACAGGTAATCTCCACCGTATCTCTGTTAGGATTCACCATAAACCACGAACAGTCTCAGCTGATCTCCTCTCAAGACCTGGTTTTCCTGGGTTGCAGGATCAGAACAGACATAATGAAGGCCTTCATTTCAGATCAAAGAATCCTAGACCATTGTCTATATTTTCAAAGAATCCTCCCACACTCCTCCTTGCCAGCTCGAGAGATTTTAAGAATTCTAGGACACATGGTATCACTCATACCCATGCTGCCTCTGGCAAAACTCCATATGAGAAAAATCCAGTGGGTCCTGAAAAACCTATGGAGTCAACACTTCCAGCCCCTGGTCACCCCCCTCCCCTTACTTCAGTGTCTGAAGAAGGAACTCCAGTGGTGGATCTCAGCTCTTCAACAAAACCAAGGGATCCACCTTCAGATTCCAGCCCCCCTTCAACAGCTCTCCACAGATACCTCTGACTTGGGATGGGGGGGGCAGTACTACTTACAAGCCAAAAACAACTCTTGGTGCAAGGCACATAGTCCAACTCATGACTAATGGACCATATCAATGTCAAAAAAATATGGAATTTACTCTTGGCCCTGCTAGACATCAAATCAGTCCTTCACCCAGGAACCCTGAAAGTAATCACAGACAATATGATGGTCCTGTGATACATCAACAAGCAGGGGGGAACAAAGTCCTACCCTCTGTGCAGCCTAGCAATCCAGATCTGGAACCTAGCAGCATCTATCCACATTCATCTGCTAGCTGTCTATATCCCTTCCACAGAGAATGCCATGGCAGACTACCTGAACAGAATTTCACTCCAAGACACGAATGGATGCTTCACAGGGAGATATTTTTATTTTATTTTATTTATTTTATTTTACATTTGTTGACCGGGCTAGTCTAGTCTAACTGGATATATTTCCATTTTCAGTAGATGCCCGGGGAGAAAAGCTCAAACATAGTACAAACAGTATTATGCAATTGTATAACAAAAACAAGTACAAAAAAAAATAAGAGGTATATACAATCAAAAGAAGGCATACTCAAAGTAAAAATACAAGTAGGTCAATAATATAACAGTTGTGAGATTGTTTGATAAGCAAGATACACTATAGTTCATTGTTGGTTAACATAAACACTTGTGGTTATAAGTATTCGGAGACCAGATATTAGCATACAGAGGGGTATATAGAGTAAGATGTAGAACCATAGGCAGTAAAAAGAAAAAAAAAGGAAAGGTGGTTAATTAATTAATTAATCAGGGTTAGTGCAGTAAGGTTTCTAGACATAGTATCACAGGTGGGGTATTCCACAAGCAGACCTTTTTGCCTCTGCCCAGAACAGATAGATGCCGAAATTATGAACAAGGAATCCACATCCACAAGCATGGAAAGTGGTCCTCCTTCTCTTGGGGGGAATGTACCTTTATGCCTTCCCCCCTTTCACACTAATTAAAAAAGTCCTTCTGAAAATACAGAGGGACAACCCAAAAATCCTTCTGGTGACCCCCTTTTGGCCAAGACAGCATTGGTTTCCCCTCTTACACTTACTAGCCAAGGGCATTCACCACAGGTTACCCCACCGAATAGACCAAATCACACAGGACAGGGGATCCTTACTACACCCTCAGGTAGACTATGTGAAATTAACCTTATGGGCGATAGGGTTTTGATCCCCTACAGACACCTATACTCAGAGGATGTACTCAATTTTCTGCAGGAGACCAGAAAACCTAGTACCAAGAGAAACTATGTATCCAAATGGAACAGATTCTCCTACTGGTGTCATTGGAAAAAACAGGACCCTCTAACTACCTCTTTAGTCTTTTCCTATTTGTGTGAGCTACTGCACTCAGAACTAACATATGCATCTGTCAAAGTGCATATATCTGCTATCTCTGCCTGTCTGCCAATCTCCCCTCCTTTAGCTTCCAGACTGGAGGTAAAACTTTTCCTCAAGGGAGTGCTTCACATCAGGCCTCCCAGGAAACCTATCCTTCCCCCTAGGGATCTGAACTTTGTACTAGAAAACCTTACATTGCCACCCTTTGAACCAGCTCATTCAGTATCCCTAAAGCTGTGCACACTGAAAACAGTTCTACTAGTGGCCCTTACATCCGCCAGTAGGGTCTCTGAGATCCAAGCCCTCTTTGTTACCTCTCCTTACCTTATTAAGGATAGAGTTGCCCTAAGGACCAACCCTTCCTTCATGCCGAAGGTGGTTAATGAACTTTCACTAAACCAGACCATCAGTTTACTAGTTTTTTACCCTCAACCAAAAAATTCCTCAGAAAGGACTCTCCGAACCTTGGATGTCCACAGACAACTGAGGTGCTACTTAGACAAAACCAAAACTATCAGAAAATCAGATCAACTTTTTGTCTCCTTCCATCCCAGAGCTCTAGGGAAGCCAGTCTCCAAGCAAACCATTTCCTCATGGATTTCAAAATCCATTACCCTATGTTACTCTTTCCATGGAAAATCCCTACATGGACAAGTCAAACCTCACTCTACCAGGGCAGCTGCTTCATCAGCTGCCTTTTTCAAGGGAATTGACCACGGTTCCATCCTGGAAGCTGCCACTTGGGACTTCTGTCCACACTTTTACCAGACATTAAAAACTAGACCTAGTCTCTAGAGCTAGGGCAGGGTTTACCATGTCTATCCTCCAAGGGCTTTTTGACCAGGGAACCCAATCCTCCACCCAAAATCATGCCTAAAAGCTCTGTTACCAGGGTTGCCAGATGTCCCTATTTGGGCGGGACTGTCCCGAGATCAGCAGCCTGATCCCGAGTCCCGCCCTGCTGGTTTAAATCCCGGCCAGCCTCCACTTTGTTAGTTTTTTTTTTTTTTTTTTTTTTGATTGGCCCGTATACCTGGCATACAGGCCAATCAAAAAATCACTAAACACGGAGCTTCTTCTGTTGAATGCGGAATTGCAATGTTCTGCATTAAACATGATAAGCTCCGTGTTTAGTGTAGATCTACTGTTCTTTAATGTGGAACTCTGTTCTGCATTAAAGAGCATTTTTTTTTTTTTTGCTCTTCACTTTGTTTTTGTAGTTCCTACCATGCCGATATGAAATCTGGCAACCCTGTCTGGTACTCTCCCTACTGTTATGAATACTGCAACATGTGAATAGAAGAACATAGAATAGTTGTGTAAGAACTTACCATAACCTTAGATGTCCTTCTCTTCCATGTTGCAGTATTCAATCTCCCCACCTGCCCCTCTGCCTTTAACATCTTGCTTGTCATTCTGTCTTGGGGGGACATTACTTTGATACCCCCCAGTGTCTCCACTGCACACAAACCAACTACTTTCCTGACTCTAGCCTGCATGTAATTCCAAGGCTCCCCTTGGGAATTTTCTACCCGCAGGAGTACTGCTATATGTGGCAGTTCATTCTGAGAAGGGTGCGTGCAGACGTCACCTTTATACCCTACATCAGTTTATGGCCCTGACAATGGATGTCACATGCACCCTCCAGAAACAAAGACTTTGGTATACTGGCTTGTATGTGGTGCTGCTGGCAGCAACTCCCTACTGTTATGAATACTACAACATGGAAGAGAAGGACATCTAAGGTTATGGTAAGTTCTTACACAACTGTTCTGTATATGTTCTATATATATATATATATATATATATATATATATATATATATATATATATATATATGTGTGTGTGTGTGTGTGTGTGTGTATATGTAAAGAAATAAATAATAATTAAATTGTTAGAAATAGAAAACTAATGAGTGGAGTGTACAGATGTCATAAGACTGCATTGAGCATGCTGTCTGGGACTCTTTTATCCAAAAAGACACCACAAAAAAGTCTAGTGACAAAGATAAAGGGAATGACCACATGCATATGCAAATGCAGTGGTGTAAAACAATGGGAAATGTCCTGTGGAGCTGAAAAAAATACTGATAGCAGCTGAGCTCTCAGCATTCAAATTAAAATGCAAAAAACCAACAAGACTGCATGGCAGACATTGTGTAATGAAATAGTTATTTTCTTTACGTATATTTTTTTTATTATTTAACAACAGCATTGTTTTGCATTGCTGTGCTAGTGACTGTACCACTATCTTGCTGATTCACTACAGCAATGTTCTATACCATGAATTTTTCTGATATTACTGTATAAGTTTTAGTGTACTTAAAAAGCAATAAAAATATATTTCAAAAAAAAAAAAAAGACAGTCAAACACAACTAGCTCTGAATATGTTGACACCTCCTTATTTCAAAGACAAGCACGAAAGACATATATCCAGCAGACTGAATAACAATGACCATCATTCCTTAAGATAGAAAGGGAGAGACATCCAAGGAATTGTGAGTCATTTCTTATGAAAGGCAACTGCAGACAGTGGGACTCCTATGTAAATCAGTTTGTTTGATTTTTGGTACACACAGTGGAAGAACAGGTTTGTCATAATGTGTTGTCAGTTCTGACACAGGTAGCCATGACTCCTCACAGTGTCCTAATTGTGCTTCTTGATCTCTTACCATGCATCTTACATCAAAGGAAAGAAAAATCATGATGAAATGGGTCATGTGGAAGTGAAAAAATGTTAAAACATTTACCCTAAGGATCCTTCAATAAGTCCAACTAGGCACAAACACCAAAATTAAACATTTATCCAAGTGACCCCTTCAATAATATGTCCAATTATGCACAACTACCACAATGAAACCTTTCCCCAAATGACTGAACTGATAAACGTCATTTATTTACATAGTATCAATATGTAGTATGACATGGCAAACAATTATATGCAAGTAATGTTGGTAATGCTATTCCAGGGACAGTGGAAAAATATGAACATCCATCACCTACTTATTATATGCTATTAGCAAATATGTTAAGTAATTAATTAATTACTAAAAGCAGTAATTAATTATAACCTTACATTTCAGAGATGGCCTTACATTTCAACACTAGCTATGGGCAGTCTGTTGCACACATGGTGCAAGTAGGTATTCTCGTTATTCACACACACACACACACACACACACACACACACACACACACACACACACACACACACACACACACACACCAATTTATTGATATAGCTGTTTCTCTGGCTATACATTTCTTTCTATATGTATGTATCTAAACGTCTATTTAACTCTATACATTTATGTAACCTTAAATGTATATAGCTATTTAGGTATCTATGTATGTAACTGTATATATAAATATATGTATGAGTATATGCATATAACATTACTATAGAGACTATAGACCCCTACGAATGATAGCACCAGTGACAAAAATCTTGGGTAAATAACAGATCGAGCTCATATTCATTTGCGCAACCACTTAGTAATACACTTAGCAGTATTTATATATATATATATATATATATATATACACACACACACACACACACACATACATATATACATATACATATATATATATATATATATATATATATATATATATATATATATATATATATATACATACACATATATATATATATATGTGTGTGTGTGTGTGTGTATATATATATATATATATATATATATATATATATATATATATACACACACACACACAAACACACACACACACACACACACACACACACACACACACACACACACACACACATACACAGTGGCTATAAAAAGTATACACACCCCTGTTAAAATGCCAGGTTTTTGTGACATAAAAAAATGAGACCACAATAAATCATTTCAAAACTTTTTCCACCTTTAATGTGACCTATAACCTGTACAATTCAATTGAAAAACAAATCTGATAGGGGGAAAAAATATAAAAAATAACAAACGTACAATAAGCTGGTTGCATAAGCGTGCACACCCTTAAACTAATACTTTGTTGAAGCACCTTTTGCTTTAATTACAACATTCAGTCTTCTTGGGTACACACCTGCCATCAATTAAAGAGACTCTGATTAACCCCAAATAAAGTTCAGCTGTTCTAGTA
>NC_056748.1:1170690778-1170705778 GCF_019279795.1 Protopterus annectens
TCCCTGGGCCTCCACTGAAAACAGGCTCTGTGGAACCTAGTCGGACTTTCCCGGTCAACAAATGTTACATAAATAAATAATGCAAATCTAGGGGCAGCAGACAGGTATGCATATCCCTCACCCACTGCCAATTACCTAATTAGCACATGTAAGCTTTATAAAGAAATAGAAAATATGCATGAACATATGTGCTGTTATAAATAACTATAACCGTACATATAGGTTCATAGGTAGGTACTAGGCTATCGACCCAAGGGCCTATGTAAGCCTAGCCAGCAAGGTTCCATAGCTTACACCACCCAGGAAAGTTATTTTCCTGTGCCACTGTCCAGCAGAGACACAGAAGTGATCCCAGGGGTGTATTTCCTATTTCCCATCCACTCATCAAGATTTTTCTTGAAGAGTGCTAATGAAGAACTTTGCTTGACATAGATGGGTAGCTTGTATCAGAGTATAGGAAGTCTCTGGGACAGGAATCTATCCCTCCAGTGTGTCCTGTTTATTGTGGTGACAAGGTTTAGGTCCCTAGAGCGTGTAGCTTGAAGGGATTGTGATTTCTTTAGGTGTAGCATGTCCAACAGCTCTGGGTTAGACATAGCTTTATATGTTAGGCAGAGATCACCTTGGAGTAGGTGATATGCTACGGAGTAAAGCTGGAGATTTTTGAGGCGGTCAGTGTAGGGCATTTGTATGAGGCCAGTAATCCTGTTTGTGACTTCTGTGGCCTTTCCAGCTGCTGCAGATGTCTTGTGAGGTAAATTCCAAAAGGGGCATTGTACTCTATAATGGGTCTAATGAGTGACGAGTAGAGTGGAACAATGACCTCTTTTTTCCTGGTTGAGAACCCTTTTATGATGAGGTGTGCCATGTAGAAGGACTTCCTGACTACTGTGGCAATGTGACTATCAAAGGAGAGACTACTGTCCACCTGGGTCCCAAGGTCTCTTATCACGCATCCAGTGTTAGTTAGATTGCTGCCTATGTGGTAGTTCATGGGTACAGAGTTTTTACCAAAGGGGATGACACTGCACTTTTTGGCATTGAGCTTGAGGCCGTGGCTCTGACACCAGGCATCTGTCTCAGTGAGGCCCTTCACATCATTTGCGGACTTGACTATGCCTCCTAGTTTGCAGTCATCTGCAAACTTCGTTAGCCAGAGGCCTTCTGTGTTAGCCTGTACTTCAGAGAAGTAGATACCAAACAAGAGAGGTCCCAGGACATAACCCTGTGGTACTCCACTAGTCACTGCTTTGAGGTCAGATATAAACAACAACTATGGACAGTCTCTTATACACATGGTGGATGTAGGTATTTTTCTTTATCGATACACACACAAGCACAAAAATCAGTTTTTGGATTTAGGTAATTGCCTAGCTCAACATATTTTCCATGTGTTTTTTTATATTCATCCATCCTCAACCCCTTTTTCAGATTTGTTGCACATGGGGTTGGGGTGTCACTTCATAGTGACAATCTTCACGTATGTGATGTAACTTGAAGTGTATATGTATATCTACATCTAGCTATCTACAGTTATACGTATAGCTTGTTATTTATATATATTTGTACATAGTCAGCAGTCAGAGTAGTATACACACACACACACATATTAATCTGCTTTCAGATAAAATTCGTCATACGCAAATGGTCAGAACTAATTATTTTTGGTAAAAGACTAGTGACAGAGCTTATAGCCAATTTTACTAGCAGAGAATCTGAGTTGATACCCCTATAGAACAAAGTATCTGGAACATGTTTATGCCAACATGCCACAAATCTGCGTGGTATTGTGTACGCGGCTTCAAACTGTACCGTGAATAAGTCCATAAAGCAGTATTCAAAGATGAAAGAAGTGCTTTCTTGTGTTAGTCAGCATACCATGTTGACAGCTGCCAGACCAGCTGTACCTGTAAAACAGCCTTCAGTGGCCATTCAGTAACAGATGCAAAACAAGATACGTGACAGATGAAAAGAGTCCCTGTGCATTCATCACCATGCACAAGGGCAAGCCATCAACTGATCACAGTAAATGTAGACTCACCAGTATGAAGAGCCTTATGAGTTAGGCTACTCAAAGGATAAGTATGGAATTAGCCATTCTTTCAAAAGGTTGCCCAATTAAGCACAGAGCAATTCCATGACACAATAGATAATTATTGCTTTCAGCAGCCCCAGGAGTAGTTTGGCTCGAGTATGCACAAGCACTACAATGGCACAACATAAACTCTTTTGTCTCTTGATCAATATTGCGCTGTGTCCATGTTTCCACAAGCACTTCCCTGACACACCAATGGATTATTTCCTTTTGCTGGTCTTTCCCAGTATGCACAACCACTAAAATGAAGCTTGTCATCGGGTGACCCCTTTGTTGATATTTGCCATGTATGCAAAAGTACCAAAATGACACGGTTCCCCAAGTGACCCCAGCAGTAATATGTCAAGTCATGCACAAGTACTAAAAATGGAACAGTTACCCAAGCAATCTGTTCAGTCGTATGTTGAGGCATGTGCAAGCATAAAAATGAACTATTTTCAAAAGTGACACCTTCACTTATATGTCCAGGCATGCAAAATCACAGAAATGTAATTGTTAGCCAAGTGCCCCTTCATTGATATGTCCAAGTATTATGAAACAAAATTAAAACATTTACCCAGCAACCACTTTAGTTATATGTCCTGCCATGCACAAGCACTAAAATAAAACATTTCTCTAAGCGACCCCTTCTTCAATATATCCAGGTTGTCATCAACACTGCACATGCACAAGCACAAATATGAAACATTTACCCAAGTGACTCCTTCATTAATATGTTGAAGTATACAGAAACACCAAAAAAACAAAAAAACAACAGTTATCCCAGCAACCACTTAAGTTATATGTGGAGGTATGCAGAAGCTCATTTATCTAGACGACCCCTTCTTTAATATGTCCAAATAAGCACAATTACCAACATATACCCACGTGATTCTTCTGTAATATATTCAGGTGTGCATAAGCACAGTTATGACACATAATCTATGTGACCCTATCATTACTAAATCTAAGTCTGCACAAGCACCACTGATTAACAGTTACCATAAGGATCCTTCAATTATATAGCCAGCTGTGCACAAACAACAAAATTAAATATTTATCCAAGTGACACCTTGAATAGTATCTCCAGTTATGCATATGCACTGAAATTAAACATTTTCCCAAGCTACACCTTTAGTCATATGTCCAAATATGTACAAGCAGTGAAAGAAAATCAATTACCTAAGCATTGTCTTCAGAAATTTCTGTAGGCATGTGCAAGCATCAAATTGAACCTTTTGCCCTATTGACACCTTGAGTATTTGGTCAAAGTATGCAGAGGCACAAAAAAGAAACATTTACCCAATTGCCTCTTCATTAAAATGTTCAAGTATGCAGAAACATAAAAAAATGTTACCCTATTAACCTCTTCACTTATATGTCTGAGTACCGAAATGAAGCAGTTCCCCAAGCATCAGTAATATGTCCAACCATGCAGAAGTACTAGAACTGGAACAGGTACCCATTTAATCTCTTCTGTACTATGTTTATGCTGTGCCAGCATCAAATTGAACCTTTTTTCCAATTGACACCTTGAGTACTATATCCAAGTATGCAGAAGCACACAGATGAAACATTTACCAAAGAGACTCCTTCGTTAATATGCCTAAGTATGCTGAAACACAAAATTACAACCTTAACCCCATCCACCACCTTAGTTATATATCTAAGTATGCAAAAGTGCAAAAATCAATCATTTAACTAGGCAACCCCCTCCTTAATATGTGGAAGTAAGTGGAAACACCAAGCATGCACAAGCTCACATGTGTGACATGTACCAGAGTTGACACATCATTGATAATATGTGACAATATGCAGAAACACCAAACTACAACAGTTAGTCCAGTAAACCTAGTCAGTGATCTGTTGCAGTATGCAGAGGCAAAATTATATAGGTGACCCCTGATGTAATGTGTGCAAGTAAGCCCATATGCCAACATGAAATATATGCGTAAAGAACCCTTCAGTAATATGTCAAAGTATGCATAACCACAGAAATGAGACATTAACCAAGTGACCCATTAATGGCTATATCCAAGCACATACAAGGACTTTTGTGAAACATTTACCATAACGATGGTTCAAGTACATGGCCACATATGCACAAACACCAAATTGAAACATTTATCCAAGTGACACCATGAGTAATTTGTTAAAAGTATGTACATGTACTAAAATTAAACATTTTCACAAGCAACCCCATAAGTCATTTGTACAAATATGCACAAGCACCAAACAAGAATAATTTTCCGCAGCAGTCACTTCAGAAATGTGTGTCAGCATGTGGAATCATCAAAATTACCCTTTTTTACCTTCACTAAATTGTCTCAACTATGCAGAGGCATTATAATGAATAATTTAGCCAGGTGAACACCTTCATTAGTATGTGCATGTGCAGAAACAAAAAAATAAGTCGTATATCCCAGCAAGCTCATCACTTGTATGCCCGAGTACTGTAATGAAACACTTCCCCAAGCGACCTCTTCAGTAAGTATGTCCAACCATGCACAAGTACTAAAAATGAAACAGTTGCCCGAACAATATCTTCAGTAATATATTTATGTTCTCTGCAAGCACCGAAATGAACCATTTTCCCAAGTGACACCTGCAGTAATATCGACAAGTATGCAGAAGCACAAAAATGAAACATTTACTCAAACCAAAAGTATACAGAAACCAAAATTAAAACATTAACCCCAGCAGCCACTTCATTTATATACTTAATTATGCACAAGCAGAAAATACAAACATTTAACTAATTGACCCCTTCTTCAATATGTGGAAGTAAGTTCAAAGTTCTTCAATATGTGGAAGTAAGCACAAAGACCAAGCATGCACAACTACAAATGAGAAACATTTACTCAAGTGGCTCCTTCATTAATATGTTCCAGTATGCAGAAACAACAACATTCTACAATTACTCCAGGGACCACTTCAGAGATGTGTTCCAGTATGCAGAGGCACAGTTGCATAGGTGACCCCTTCAGTAATATGTACAAGTAAGCACAAATACCAACATGAAACATATAACCAAGTGACCCTGCACTAATATGTGCCAGTACGCATAACCACAGTAATGACACATTAACTAAGTGATCCCTTCACTACTATGTCCAGGCATGCACAAACACAGACATAAAAATGTGCCCTAAGGATCCTTCAGTTACATGGCCAGGTATGCACAAACAACAAATTGAAGCATGTATCCCAGTGACCTCATCAGTAATATGTCCAAGTATGCACATGTACTGAAATGAAACATTTTCCCAAGCGACCTGTTTAGTTATATGCCAAAATATGAACAAGCACTAAAAAAGGCAACAGTTACCCAATGAATCTCTTGATAAATGTGTACACATAAACAGTCATCATTCATGAAGCTGTTTCCCAAGTCACCTTCTGTAGTTTCTCCAAGTATGGAGAGGCACTAAAACTAATAATTTATGCCACTATCCGGCTTATTAATATGTCCAAGTATGCAGAAACACAAAAATAAAACATGCATCCCATCTAACTCCTCACTTATATGCCCAAGTACTGAAATGAAACAGTACCACAAGTGACCCCTACAGTAATATGTACAACCATGCACAAGTACTAAAAATGTAATAGTTACCAGAGAAATCTCTTCAGTAAAACATTTAAGCATGTGCAAGCAATGAAATGAACTGTTTTCCCAAGTGACTTCTTCCGTAATATGTCCAAGTATGCTGAAACATGAAACTTAAATTTTAACCCTGCAACCACTTACGTTGCATATCCAAGTATGAGCAAGCACAAAAATCAAACAGTTGTCTAAGTGACCCCTTCGTCAATATGTGCAAGGAAGCACAAACAGCAGTGTGAAACATTTATCCATGAGACCCCTTTCATTAATATGTCCCAGTATACCTAAACAAAAAATACAGCAGTAACCCCAGCAACCACTTCAGTTATATGTTCAAGTATGCACAGGAACATGTAACTATGGAAACCCTTCTTTAATATGTCCAGGTAAGTTCAAAGACCAACATGAAACATATACAAAAAGTAGCACTTCAGTAAAATGTCCAGGTTTGCATAAACACAGTAATGACACATTAAGCAAGTGACCTCTTTATGATTATGCCCAGGCATGCAAAAGCACAAATGTGAAACATTTACCATAAGGATCATTCCATTACATGGGCAGGTATGCACAAACAGCAAATGTAAACATTTATCCAAGTGACCCCATGCATAATATGTCGAAGTATGCACAAGACTAAAAATGGAAACTGTTAGCCGAGCAATCGCTTCAGAAATATTTGTCGGCATGTGCAAGCATGACTATGTCCAAGCATGCACAAGCACAATGTGAAAAATTTACCATAAGGATGAGTCCATGATATGTCCAAGTATGCACAAGACTAAGAAAGGAAACAAGTAATCAAGCAATTGCTTCAGAAGTAAGTGTCGGCATGTGCCAGCATGCCAAATGAACCTTTTTCCTCGTGACATCATCAGTAATTTCTGCAAGCATGCAGCTGCACAAAATTGAAACATTTACTCTAGTTAACCGTTCATTTATATGTCCAAGTATGCAGAATCACAAAAATAAAATATCTGTCACAGCACGCTCCTCACTTACATTCCTAAGTACCAAAATCAAACAATGCCCCAAGAGACCCTTACTGTGACATGTCCAACTAGGCACAAGAACTATAAATGGAACAGTTCCACAATCAGTCTCTTCAGTACTATATTTAGGCATGTGCAGGCATGAAGATGAACCATTTTCCCAAGTGACACCTTCAGTTATATGTCCAGGCATCCAGAAGCACAAAAATGAAACATTTACCCAAGTGACCACTTCACTAATATGTCTTAGTATGCTGAAACACAAACGTACAGCATTTACCCCAGCAACCACTTCAGTTATTTATCCCATTATGCACAAGCTCAAAAAGCCAGGCATTTATGTAAGTGATCCCTATAGCCCAACATTCCTTCAACACCTGTATGCAAACATTAATCAAATCAACTTACTTATAAGTACGCTGCATCCAATTATCTCTTGATCTAGTCCATACAGCAATATCCAAGGTTGAGAACTCTGCTTTCTTGTGCGAGTCAACATAATCTGTTGATTATTGCCTGGCTGTGAAACAGTACCTGTCCAACCGCCTGCAGAGGCCATTCAGTATTGGATGCAAAATAGCCTATGTACCCGATTAGTACAGGACCTAAGCAGTCATCACAATGTACAAGGTCAAGCCGTCAACTGATCCAAGTGGAAGTAGACTCACAAATCATGTGATCCTTATCTGTAAGGCTACTGAAAGGTTTATTATGGAATTAGCCATCCCTTTAGTAGTTTGTCCAAATAACCACAAAGCAATTCCCTGACACAGAAATTATTTATTTTTGTCAGCAAGCCTAGCATTAGTTTGTCTTAAGTAAGGACAAGCTCTACACTGAGACAAAAAATATTTTGCCCAGTGGTCACTTCAGTAGTCTGATCATGTATGGACAAGCACTTCCCAGACACACAAACATATTATTCCCTCATCAACCCCTTCATGGGTATGTCCAAGTATGTACAAGCACTGAAATGAAGCATGTCTCCAGGTGACCCCTTGTGTAGTATGGCCATGTATGCACAGTTACCGACATGAAATATTTCCCCACACAACCTCCTCAGTAATATGTAAAATTATGCACAAGCACAAAAAATAAAACTATTAACCAGGAAATCTCATCAGTAATTGCTTTATGCATGTGGAAGTATCCAAATGAACCATTTTTCCCCAGCTATATGTCCAAGTATGCTTAACGGCAAAAATTAAAAATTTCCCCAAACAACCTCCTCATTAATATGTACAAGTATGCAGAAACACAAAAAACATTTACCACAGCAAGCACTTCTCAAACATTTAAATAAGCGACCCCCTGTTTAATATGTGCAAGTAAATACAAACACCAAAAGAAAACATACACCCAGGGGAGCCTTCAGTTATATGTCAAAGTATGTACCATCACAACAATAAAACACTGACTAATTGAACACTTCATTACTATATCCAGTCATGCACAAGGACCACTGTGAAGCATTTACCCTAAGGATCCTTCAGTAATATGGCCTGGTATGCACAAACACCAAAATAAAACAATTGTCCAAGTGTCCCCTTCAGTAATGAGTTCAAGTTTGCACAATCACAAAAATGAAGCATTAACCTATCTCTTCTTTACAAATTTAATACATTTAAGGAGGGCTGAGTACACACCGTGGATCCAGACAAATAATTGATTATCACTGATGGACACAGGCTGTAGAAAATCTTTTGCTTCTAGTCCAGCAGTTTAAATAAACACGTGTTCTGTGTATATTTCACTAGATGCATTGTATTATGCCCATTAGCAAGTGTTCACTGTTAGTGTGTTTTAGCAAGCCAATGCATTTCTTTGTGCTGGTCTCAAGCCCAGATAAATGGGGAGGGTTGTGTCAGGAAGGACATCCGGCATAAAACTTCACCAAATCATTCATGTGGACAGCAAGAAATATTTACTTACCGGATCGGTCGAGGCCCGGGTTAACAACGACCACCACCAGTACTGTTAGCCAACAGGGTGCTGGCGGAAATTGGGCTGTTGGCCGAAGGAGGAGAAGAGGGGGAAGGCATGGCCGAAGGTAGGAAGAGAGGAGAAAAGCTAGGACTGTGGTAGTGAGGGTCAGAACTTTGAATGTTGGCAGTATGACTGGTATAGGGAAAGAGCTAGCCGATATGATGGACAGAAGGAAGGTTGGTATATTGTGTGTGCAAGAGACCAGATGGAAGGGGAGTAAGGCTAGGTGTATTGTAGGTGGGTTCAAATTGTTTTATCATGGTGTAAATGGGAAGAGAAATGGTGTAGGAATTATCCTGAAGGAACAGTATGCTAAGAGTGTTTTAGAGGTGAAAAGAGTGTCGGATAGAATGTTGTTAGTGCATTTGCTCCACAAGTTGGGTGTGCGATGGATGAGAAAGAAAAATTTTGGAGTGAGTTGGATGAAGTGGTGATGACTGTACCCAAGGGGGAGAGAGTGGTGATTGGAGCAGATTTCAATGGGCATGTTGGTGAAGGGAACAGAGGGGATGAGGAAGTGATGGGTCAGACATGGCTTTGGAAGTGAAGCAGAGATTGCCTCTAAGTAGGCAATATGAAGCAGAGAGTAGTTGGAGTTTTTTTTTTTTTTAGTCTGTCCATGTAGGACAAGTGTTTAAGGCCTAGGATCCTCTTTGTGAGGTACTTTTGTGGCCTCTCCAGTTGTTGCAGGTGTCTAGTGAGGTACATGCCAAATGGGGTGTTGTACTCGATGATTGGCCTAATGAGGGAAGAGTAGAGGGAGACAATGATCTCTTTCTTCCTGGATGCAAAATCCTTAGTAATGAGATGTGCCACATAGAAGGACTTTCTGACCACAGTGGCAACATGGTGGTCAAAAAAGAGGTTGCTGTCAACCTGTGTTCCCAGATCGCTTATAACAACTTCTGTGTTCAGTGGAGTACTATCAGTGTGGTAATTCATGGGAACTGGGTTTTTCCCAAAGGGGATGATGACACATTTTTTGGCATTGAGCTTAAGGCCATGGTTCTGACACCAGTTGTTGGTCTCATTGAGGCCTTTATGTAGGTTGTCAGCATCACTTGGGGAGTAGATAATAGCTTGCAACTTGCAATCATCTGCGAACTTTGTCAGCCAGAGTCCCATGTTAGCCTGGAATTCAGAGAAGTAGATACCAAACAGGAGAAGACCCAGGACCGAATCCTGTGGGACTCCACTCGTGACTGGTCGGCAGTCTAACTTGGAGTCTGCTATTTCACACTGTGGGTTCTATCTGTGAGCCAGTTTGCAACCCACCTAGTGATATAGGGGTTGATGCCTAGCTTAGTAAATTTTTTTATGATTCCTGAGTGGGGGTATGGTATCAAAGGCCTTGGCCAGATCAAGGTAGGCTGTATGAACCACCTTACCTTCATCCACAGCTCTGGTGACTGACTCAAAGAAGTCAACCAAGTTGAGCAGGCATGATCTATCCTTCACAAAACCAAACTGTGTAGGATCCAGAGTTTGGAAATTCCCTATATCCTTGTTTATTAGGTCCATCGCGGTGGTACAGCGGTTGCGTTGTTGCCTCACAGCAAGAGGTTCTCCCGTTCGATTCTCAGCTAGTGTGTGGGGAGTGCCTTTTGTGTGGAGTCTGCATGTCCTCCCCGCGGTTGAGTGGCCTCTGAAAGACATGCGTGAATGGGCGTGCCTTTGCTGAAGGTTGGGCGTCGGGATGGTAACTCGGCACCATAAAAATCTACTGCCAATCATTAGCGGACCGGAGTTCCGCTGTGGCGACCCCTTACTGGGAAAAGCAGAAAAGACAAGCAACATTAGGTCCATGATGATGTGTTCCATAGCGTCACATATCAGACTCGTCAGGCTAATGGGCCGATAGTTCCCGGGGTCTGTAGTCGCTCCTCCTTTGTGGAGAGGGTTTACTATAGCAGTGTGCCATTTGGTGGGGACAAAGCCTGAGATGAGGCTGTGATTGAACAGGGCACACAGGTGAGGTGCCAATTCACTCTGTAGTTCATGTAGAACACAGCCAGGGATATTGTCAGGTCCCATAGAAGCTGTATTCCTGGCCTTGGCCAGTGCTGTTTAAACCTGTGCAGCAGTAATACTGGGTGCCTGGCAATCAACTGGTATTGTTATTGGTCCTTGGGGGGGAGAGAAGGGTAATGTTTGCATTGATTCTGTTCGCCAGTATATTTGGAGAATACCATTATGCAGTAGCTCATAGCAAATCTGGGTATTGCCATGGAGATTCTTTACATAACTGTAGAAGGCCTTGTGGTTGTCTTTATTATCTGCTGCAATTCTTTTTTCATAGCTAGCTTTACAGGATGCTGGATTTACCCACACCTAGCAGTGGGTTATTGCTATTATGGAATAGGTTCATAGGTTCATAGGTTCATACTAGGCTATCTGCCCAAGGGCATTTATAAGCCTAGCCCATAGTTATGTGGCTTTCGCCACCCCTTTAGTTTGAATAAAACTATGCCTATTATTTTGCTGTGCCTCTGTCAAGCAGTGACACTGAAGTAATCCCTGGGGTATATCTGCGATCTCCCATCCAGTGGTCAAGATTCCTCTTGAACAAGGCCAGCGAGGTACTCTGCCTCACATGTACCGGGATTTTGTTCCACAGCATAGGGAGTCTCTGGGTGATGAATCTGTCCCTCCAGCACGTTCTATTAATAACCGTGTCAAGGTTTAAGTCTCCTGCCCTTGTGGTTCTGAGGGATCTAGATTTTTTGAGGTGAAGCATATTCATCAAATCTGGGTTTGACATGGCCTTATATGTCAGGCACAGGTCACCTCTGAGCAAGCGGTATGAGACTGAATAGAGCTGGAGTTCTTTCAGTCGGGCAGCATAAGACATACTTTTGAGACCCTTTATCCTTTTGGTGAGGAACTTTTGGGGCCTTTCCAGCTGCTGCAGGTGTCTGGTCAGATACATTCCAAATGGGGCATTGTACTCAATCATAGGTCTAATGAGTGATGAGTACAGGGGGACGATGACCTCCCTTGATCTAGATGTGAATCCTTCATGATCAGGTGGGCAATATAGAAGGTTTTCCTAACTACATTAGCAACATGAGTGTCAAGCGAAGGCTACTGTCAACCTGGGTCCCCAGATCCCTGATGACTTCTTCTGTGCTCAGTGGATTGCCACCTATATGGTAGCTAGGGGTAACCTTGTTTTTCCCGAAGGGTATGACTATGCATTTCTTGGCGTTTAACTTTAGGCCATGGCTCTGGCACCAGTTATCCGTTTCTGTGAGGCCCTTCTGAAGGATATCTGTGTCAGATGTGTTTTCGACTATGGCCCAGTTTGCAGTCATCTGCAAACTTTGTCAGCCATAACCCTCCTGTGTTTGCTTGTACTTCAGAAAAGTAGATGCCGAACAAGAGTGGACCCAGGACTGAGCCCTGTGGGACACCACTTGTGACAGGCTTTGAGTCTGACATGGCTCCAGCAACTCTGACCCTGTGGGTTCTGTCACTTAGCCAGTTTGCAACCCATCTTGTGATGTATGGGTTTACATTCAAGCTGATGAGTTTTTCGATGATACCTGAGTGGGGTATTGTGTCGAAGGCCTTTGCCAGGTCGAGGTAGGCTGTATGGACTGCCTTTCCCTCATCAATGGCCTTGGTGACTGTCTCGAAAAAGTCAACCAAGTTTAAAAGGCATGATCTGCCTTTGACAAAGCCAAACTGGGTTGGATCCAAAGTCTGCAAGTTCCCTATGTCTTTATTTATGAGTTCCATTATGATCCTCTCCATGGCTTTGCAGATAAGGCTTGTCAAGCTAATGGGACGGTAATTTCCAGGGTCGGTGGAGGCACCGCCCTTGTGAAGTGGGACCACAGTCGCCGTGCGCCACTCCTTGGGTACGTATCCTGAGGTGAGGCTAATGACATGACATTATTTAAAAAAATTTACTTATTTTTCTTAAGTAATGTCTTTGTATAACAGCTCCGTGGTGTTCTTCTGCTTTCTTTTGGTATCCTGCTGCTTTCTTGTTGCACTGCGCATGCATATGGGACTTATATTCCCACACTTACTCAGTACATCAGTGCTTTGGAAAGGAAGCAACGGAGGAAGGAAGATCTCATTGCTTCTTTTTTCAGTTCAGCTGTACAAGAGCGACAAGGCAGAAATACAAGGAAAATCAGGTACATTGTTTAAGTTTTGCATAGCATACCTGATTTTCATTGAATTTGTGTCTTATCTCTCTTGTACCGATAAACTGTCCGGGTTTCAAACTTCAGAATTCTCATCCTCTTAGCTTAAGAAGACTAGAAAGCCATAGCATATATTAATAGACAAAAGTCTGGGCGACCACACAACGGCCTGCTGATTGGGCTGACCAATCAGTGTACCTATTTTTGAATGTTAATGACTAGTCATTGTTTAATAGCAACTAGCCAGAACGCACGGCTAACTTTACTTCATGGACTGTAGACCCATTTTACAGTAAGTGAGAGGGCAGTAGAGGTTTGGAGTGAAAGAATCATTTCAAGATAGATACAAAAGTTAAAAAGGCAGAGACTTGGAATTGTTGAATATTTTTTACAGATCATTCAAAGTGTTTATAAAATCTTGCTACGAGAAATGTAAAATGACAAAAAAAAAAGGATTTGTTGGGGTTTTTGGCTACTTTATTTCAGACTGTCTTCAGTTTTGAGTTTGTATGTATCTGTTAGAGTGATTAATAGTGTAATGTACCTTGCAACTGTAATTCATATTCACAACCTACTTACTCTTACAAATTGACTTAGATGGAATAGTGTACTGTCATCAGAATATTGATTAATCTGAAGTGCCTGGTTAAACTACTTCACTGTTCACACAAAAAAAACAGTTTAGTCAAATCCAGATCTTTGTGAACTCAAAGATTTTAGCACACCACTTCTGTCCATCAACAATTGTTTCTTTAAGTTTTTGCAAATTTCTATTCATGTTCATAGTGCAGTATTGGCATTCAGAAGTCAATACTTTGTAATGTAGTCAAGGCTGAAGCACTTTAGTGTTCCGTTTGTGGCATTTAGACTGAAACAAGCCACATAATGCATTTGTAGTAAGGGGTTTGCTACAGTTTTCATAAAAGGACTTTTTTCCCCTTAGTGTTGAGGGGGTGTGAGATTTGGGAGCCACACAGGACACCACAAAACCTAGTTATGGTTCTGTTCTGTTGGAGATGGATTGTATTACCAGTCATCCTGACTGTGGAATTTTAGTTGTTGAGCAAGTATATACTTGTATTTCTTTTGATAGTAGTAGGGCTGCTGTGTCTTTATTGGGTTTCTTGATTCAATATTGTTGCTTGTTAGTGGCATGCGGTGGACTGGTATATACAGAGAATGACTATGTAGTTGGTGTCACATCATTACCTGTAACATTGTGTATGGGTGTCCATTCCTGAGCATAGGAACATGCAGAAAAGATGCCATCCTCTGTTTAGCAGAGATAATAATGCCACCGATGAGATTGTCTTGGAAGATTAACTGGTACAGTCTGAATGTTTTTCCTGAGTATGTGAATATTCACTATTTTTCATTAGATGTCCTCTGAGAATATCCCACTGTGATACCTTTTATTACCCTCCACCTCTTTTTTTCTTGTTCTTCATAATTCAGTCTTTCTATATGTAAGCCAACAGATGTGTAATTGTATATCCTTGTAGGTTAGGGTTTTCTAGCCATAGTAATATTTTGGTTGGGGGTTCAAAAACTGAAGAGATCTGGAATGCACACACTGTCATCAACCACTAGTACAGAAGAGCCCGTGCTTTGACCAGGAGGCATGTGACATTATGAGTATGAAGAATCAAGAATTTTGGAAGTGCTACATGAAAAGATAGTGTGTGGCTATATGAATATGTTAAAGCTATCACTATGAGACATTTCAAAGTTCTGATGAGGTGCATACTTGAGTCTTTTTTTATTTCTGGTTTACTAGATTTTTTTCACTTTCTTTCAACACTTGTTTAATTCTTATTTGATGAATCCATGAAAGAGACAATGAGTGATAATAAATAATTAATGAGAGTTTCACTTCGCAGTGCTGTGTGTGCTGAATGTATTAGCACTAATGTTTTGGTTTGGTTGGGTTTATGAGATAATATCAGAAAATGAATATTTCTACCAACTGACTTTGAATCTTGTTAATTGCATTAAAGGAAAACTCCACTCTCTCATACAGTTTGACTCAATCATTAGGTTTCTTTTCTCCCTATAGTATGGTTCCAGCATTGTGTAGGTACCAGAAACCTTCTTATACTTTTTAAAACTTTTATTTCCTTGTGTTGGAGTCAAAGGAAGGGAAAGCCTACCTACTTTTTTTTTAAACTCAACTTCTCACATAAT